>NC_056741.1:251974467-252064467 GCF_019279795.1 Protopterus annectens | reverse complement strand
TATCTTTATTATATCTTCAAGATTATCTGGCTAGTATTTTTTTTCTTTTAGATTTTCCTTTCTTGTCTTATCTTCAGTACATCTTCAAGATTATCTCTATTAAACATACTGTATGAACAACAATCATATGTTACTACCTGCTATACTTTTAATTGTATGTCTAAACCACTATGCTTATGTAAATATCTTATGCAAACATATGTTATCTGCTATATTTTATAACTGTATGTGTAAACCACAATGCTCATATAAATACCTTATGTATTGTATGTTAGTAATTGTTCTGGAGCTTTTCTCCCCGAGCCTCTGCTGAAAATGGACAACTCTGTCCAGTGAGACCACCCCGGTAAACAAATGTAAGATAAAATAAATAAATAAATAAAATAAATAAATGTCAGGAATACCAGAAGCCTTGACTTCTAGTATCAAGCTTGTGTTTTCCCGTTTGTTGGCATGGCTTCATCTCTGTTAGTGGAGTCCCAGATATCTACTGCCTTATCTACACTCTACTGAATAGTACAAGGTTTCTTTTTAAGTTTAAGCGTAAATGTGCCCTAAGGGTCTAGAAGTACACATCCTCAAAATAATGACTCTCTATAGCTGAAAAATCACAAGCTGCAAAATGCACAACTTTTAAATGGCTACATAATTCTTTTGTGTTTTACTGCAAACCACACTTCATTGCATAGGTTGCTTGTGTAGCATTTCATCTACCCCCAAGTTCCCCTTTTAAATATTTATTCAAGCTTTGTGGCACATTTTACTTTCTTCAGATACTTTAGCCCAGTATTTCTTCTCATCATCTATGGACCACCTTATTATGAAACTTTGTTCATCTTTACTGGTTATGGATAAAGTTGCAAATAACTCTTTTAACTTTTTAATATACTTGAAAATATCACACTTTTATACCTTTACTGCCAAGTAGCTGTAATATCTCCATAGTAATTTTCAGGGATTACAGACCCTTATTCTCTCTTGCTCATCTTTTTATGACCTGTAGACTGGGTATTATCTCTTTCAACGTCATAGTCACTCTGGTAGTTAGTTCTTCCTAGCTATACATTTTTCTGGATAGCTGCTTTGTGGGGGTGCAGGGCTTTCCTTTTGGGTGTTTGAAGTGCTGCTTTTCTCCTTCACTGGAGCTACTACAGCTGGTGTGTCTATCTACTCTGGCTATATGCTCTGACTTTATCATTTTCATTTGTTTTGATTTGCCTGAGATTGCATTGTCTCTGCACCTCTCAGACCACCAGTCATTTAAGTAATCAGTATTACTTTATGAACGTCCCAAAAGATGTTCATTTCTAAAATGGCAAGTTTTCAAATCTCTGATGTGCTAACAGCAGAATGTATAGTGATTAAGCCTTTCACACATTTTACTCTGTTGTCTGAGTTGTATTTTTAAGTCATTGACTTTACAGACAGAAATTTGTCAGCATCTCTTACCTTACCTGTGTTTTAATTTTTCTCACATTCCTTAACAGTTGCTTGGTGAAATGGGGAGTCAGATTTCATTATCATACCTGTACCTGCTGTGTTTTCCAAATGTGAAACACAGGATTAGTCCTGATAAAATCACTTTAACCAGCAGATTTAGGAGACTCTATCTCCCTCTCTCTGATGTCCTCCCTTTGGGAGGAATATAAACGTCTTGTTGAAGTTTCAAGTAGTTCAGTTAAGTAGGCAGATGGATGTGTGTTCCTAGAAAAGGAAGAGTATCACAGAGAGAGAGAGTCTCCTAGATCTGCTAGCTAAAGTGATTTTATCTGGACCAGTCTTTTGAATTCCGTTTCTACTTAGTGTTGTCACCTTCTGAGTCACAGGTGGAACAACAGAATTGGTTTGAGTTTTCTGGATTATCTTTGTTTTTATTTTCCAGATATTGCAATAAACTTGACATTGGCTCAGAGCCCCTTGCAGAAATGCATATAGAGTGCTGGTTTATATTTGCCTCTCCAATCACCATAGTTATTGAAGGATTAGCTATGTTATCTAAATTGATAGCAGAGACGAAACAATGAAAACTAATATAACATCCCAGTAGAAGCTGCACAGTTATTTGTAAGGGATCAGATCTGTTTTTGTACATTTACAAGATACATTCAGTTTGTAGCTATTATTCTGAATTCTTTTTAACTGTTTAATAAGCCTGTCCCATAAGTAGCCCCTTTTTATGTTGTCTAAGCAATTAGGCAGGATTAAAATTATTTTCTGTTTCAGGTTATAAACTTATTTGTGGTGTGAAAATAGTTGGTTCAGCACATATTTGTCTCCTTTATAAACCAATAGTTCCAATTAACCTAATTAAACAGCTAGCATGCATCAAGTTAGATCTGTATAAAAATAGGATTTATTCCAATATTAAAAATAAATTTTTAATCTAATGATTGAGTAGGAATTAATCAAAAATAAATGGCTGTACAGCAGTGAGACATAAGGAAAAATAACTTACATCAGTTTAGCACATATCAATTAGGCATCTCAAATTTCACTGGTCAGTCCAAACAAAAATATTCCTGTCAGTATCCATAAGTCCTTTGTTGGAAGATTCCCCTTAGTCTTTGGTGTTTGAGGAACACTGAGAAATAGTCTGGCTTTCTGTATTCAGTCTCTGGGAAATCCAGAAATCTAAAGATAATTCCATGCACATCTATGCTGGCTCATTGGGTCTATATTATGTTGTCGAAAGCTGTTTACAGTGAATATGACAATATAGACCCATAAACAGCGAAAACCCACTAATGCGAGCATTACCACTACCAACGCTACTCCTAAATCCTCTGCTAGCGCTCCGGTCCCCTCGGAAGTGGTAAATCAACCGCTCCAGGCCGACGACACAGCGTTAACACGACCTTCGGTCTCGGAGATTTCTCCGGTGCCGGTTGTGGATTTTCCTCCGGAAACCGAAGTTCTGGATCTACCCGACACCATTCCTGTGGACAAGGTAACGCCTGCATGTGGGGCTGCTAGGCCTCCTGTTTCCACGTCCATCAAGGCCTTTGCACGTGCTAAGGCCGCCAGTCAGGCCAAGGCCCATCCTAAACCTGCCCAGGCCCTTTCATCTGATAAGCAGATCATGTCTCTGGCTGCAGATCTTATTTCCCTTATCAGAGGGTCTCAGCCTCATCCGGACAGGGGTTCTCAGCCACCTGCAGAAAAAAGGCCTAGAACTGAGCAGGCGGACGACCTCTCCTCGGATGAAGCCTCTGGGGATTCTGAGCATTCTGATACCCAAGAAGAACCCTTCCAGGCCTATGAGGACTCTGATGCTGAGGAATCAATTCCCTCTGCCTCCCCTCCAGAGGATTTCTCATTTGGTGAAGTCCTGCATTCCATGAGGGAACATTTTCAATGGCAGGGTCAGGAATTCTCTGACTCCAGGAAAAGGCTTCATACTTTCCTCAAGCTTCCCCAGCACAGACCTTTGGCTATCCCTCCAGTTATGGATGTTTTGGATGATGTTTTCTCTGACTCCAGTGCCAACCCTGATTCTCTTCCTCCTGCTCCTGTCAAGCCGGACAGATATTACAGGGTCCCTGACACTCACAAGCACCTTTTAAGGCTCACTCTGTGGACCTAGAAACTATTTCACAGGGCCCCAAGGGAGTGGCTTCCTCCTCTGCCAAAAACCCACTGCCAGCTGACAGAGAAGCAAGGTCCCTGGAGAGATGGGGTAAAAAAGTATATACCTCTACTACCCTAGCCATGAGGTCTCTTAACTGCCTTTTTCACATGTTTCAGTACCAAGATTTTCTCCTGGATGATTTACAGAAAAAGTTAGCCTCTCCTGAGCCTATTGATAAAAAGGCACTGCAGGATCATATTCATAACACTCAGCAGGTTAATAACCATTTTCTGCAGTGTGGTTATGATGCACTGGAAGCTTCATGTAGGGCGGCTATGACTGGGGCTGTGATACGTAGACATGCTTGGTTGAAGGATCAGTCTTTGCCTGACCATGTTAAAGTAAAGCTACTGGATGCACCTTTGGAAAAACAAAAGCTTTTTGGTGCTACTGCACAAGATGTATTGAAATCCATAGAGGAAAAATCAAAGTCAGTACAGACAGTCAAGGATTTCCTTCAGGTTCAGCCACCCAGATTCAGCAGAAACTGGCCCTCCAAGAATTGTTCCTTCCCCGGCTCTGACAAGTTTCAAAGGGGAAAAAGCAGATGTGCCCGAGGTAGAGGGCAATACCGAGGATCTTACAGGGGCCGCCAATGGCAACCTCCAAATCAAAGAAGTGGCGCAGACAGTTCAGCTGCACCACAAGGACAATCACAATGACTTGACTTTTGTACCGCCTACAAAGGTTCAAAGAGAAGCACCTTTGGGCGTAAAATTAGCCTTATTCTCACAAAACTGGCATATCTTAACCAAGGACAATTGGATTCTGGATTTGATAGACAAAGGTTACAGATTCCACTTCCACACATTACCAATAAAACAAGGCATGCCAAACCTGCCACATCATCAAAGGGCAGAGGCACTCACTCAAGTTTCCAAGCTATTAAGTATAAAAGCAATAGAAAGGGTTCCTCCTCAGGAACAGGGCCAGAGATTTTATTCAAGACTGTTCCTTGTTCCAAGAAAAGAAAACAAATGGAGACCCATTCTGGACTTGTCAACTCTAAACACTTTCCTCATTGTGCCAAAGTTCAAAATGCTGACGTTGCAGCAACTTCTTCCCATGTTGGGCAAGGGGTCTTGGCTGGTCACTCTGGACCTCAAGGAGGCATACCTGCATGTCCCAATCAGACAAAGCTGCAGAAGATACCTCAGATTTCTTGCAGGGACAGAGCATTATCAATTCTCAGCATTGCTGTTTGGCTTACCTACTGCGCCCAGAGTGTTCACGAAATGCCTGGCATCAGTAGTGGCACACTGCAGACTGCAGGGGATTCAAATATACCCCTACTTGGACGACTGCCTCATACAAGCAGACAACAAACAAACCTTAAAAGGGAATTTGGACTATGTCATGCATCTACTGCAGGCCTTGGGATACACAGTCAACATTCAGAAGTCAAACTTACTACCATCCCAACAAATTATATTCCTAGGAGCCAAACTGGACACGGAAAACCAAATGGCCTACCTCACAGAGGAAAAACAGCAGCATTTACCAGAGTACTTCAAAGGTCTAGCAAAGCTTTCCCAGCTGACTGCAAGGAAAATCCTGCAGGCCCTGGGTTTCATGGCATCTTGCATCCTTCTGATACCTTTGGCAAGACTTCATATGAGAAAGCTGCAATGGTATTTAAAAAACTTATGGTCTCAACACAACAACAGCCTAGAGGACATAATCCCACTTATTCCATGTCTGCAGAAGGAATTTCTATGGTGGGCTCAAGCCAGTCAACTAAACGAAGGCATGCCTTTCAACAGACCTCAAGCAGACCAAATGATAACAACAGACACCTCAGACCATGGATGGGGGGTGCACATGGAGGGCAGATGCATTCAAGGTCTTTGGACGCCAAAGGAAAGACATCTGCACATAAACCAAAAGGAGATATTGGCAGTGATACATGCCATCGAGACCTTCGAAAAAACACTAAAACAGGGACATTTGCTAATAAAGACAGACAACACTACTGTCATGTGGTACATAAACAAGCAGGGAGGCACTCATTCTTACCCCCTCTGCAGACTAACAATGCTTCTCTGGGAAAAATCCCTGAGCCTGAGGATACATTTACAATCCCAGTTTGTACCAGGCAAGGACACTGTACTGGCAGACAATCTGAGCAGAAATTTCATGGATCCACATGAATGGATGCTGCACCCTCACATTTTCTCTCAACTGGCAAGGACATGGGGAAGACCGGACGTAGATCTTTTTGCTTCCCACTTAAATCATCACCTGGAAAGGTTCTGCACAAGGACTCGCCACCCTCTAGCTTGGAAAATGGATGCTCTCTCCTTCAGCTGGAATTCTCTAAAAATTTATGCATTCCCTCCCCTGCCTCTGCTGACCAAGGTGATACTGAAGATCAAAGCAGAACAACCAACAGGCATCTTGATAGCTCCAGACTGGCTGAGGCAACACTGGTACCCATTGCTATTGACCATAACTCGGACCAAACCATGGCCTCTGACCCTATGGCCCCTGCTACTAACTCAACACAATTACAGGACTGTACATCAAGACCTGAAAACATTGCATCTGACAGCCTGGAGGCTACCATGACTTCAACACCAAACTCTCTTTCCAAATCTGTTCAAGAGATCTTGCTGGAAGCACGCAGACCTTCCACCAGAAAACCTATTCAGCCAAGTGGAAGAGATTCAGTATCTGGAATGCCAACAGGGTCAGGACACAGCATTACTGAGTATACCTCAAATATTAGAATACTTGGCAGAACTATTTCATACTGGACTCTCATACTCCTCAATAAAGATTCATGCCTCAGCAATCTCAGAAAAATACAACTGTGACCCTCCAGTGTTTTCGCATCCTCTGCTAAGACAGTTTCTAAGAGGGATAAAGAATATCAAACCTCCCAGAAAACAGCCAGTACCTGCATGGGACCTCAACTACGTGTTGGAGAAACTAACTCTTCCTCCATTTGAGCCAGCAGCAACCTCAGAAATGCAATTTCTGTCATGGAAGACAGCCTTCTTATTGGCAGTCACCTCTGCAAGAAGAGTTTCGGAGATACAGGCACTCATGGCAGTGCCCCCCTTCCTCATTTTTCATCAAGACAGAGTCTCTAAGAACCAATCCTACATTCATGCCAAAAGTAATTTCCAGGGTGTCTCTAAATCAAGCTATTCATCTACCTGCATTCTTCCCCAATCCTCAAAATAAGGGGGAAAAACTACTGCATACTTTGGACATACACAGACAATTACGCTACTACTTGGACAGAACTAAGGCCACCAGAAGGTCTGACCAGCTGTTTGTAGCCTATGCTGCTGGAGTACAAGGAAAAGCAATCTCCAAGCAAACAATTTCAAAATGGATTGGACATTGCATCAGATTTTGCTATTCTTTCCATGGAAAAGGTGTGCCAGCCAATATTAGGCCACATTCCACCAGAGCTATAGCCACTTCCACAGCTTTCCTAAGAGGAGTGGCAACAAAGGACATTTTAGAAGCTGCTACATGGAGCACCGTGCATACATTTACCAAGCACTACAACCTGCCCTTATACTCCAGATCCCGAGCAGGCTTTGCTTCGGCAGTCCTGCAGGGGATTTTAGCTACACCATCCTTATCATAGTTCCATCCACCCCCAGCTTGGCTATGGTATTCAACCCATATGTTATGACTGCAGTTGCATTCTTGAAGGACATAGTACAGTTTTGTACCTACCATAAATGTAGATGTCCGATAGATATGCAACTGCAGTCGGATTTTCCCACCCTCCTACCCCTCTGTATCCTTCTTTTTTGGGTCCCTACCCCTCTTCCCTTCAGCTGGGGGTATCTCCTATGGTGTATCTGTTTATTACTGTTGTGCATGTTTGGGATTATTTTATCCATTTACCAAATTTAGCCTTCCTAGGAGGGCACCTGACATCTGGGGCAAGAAACACTGAAGAAGATGGCATCGGCCGATGCCTTTATACTCCAGCCGTTGTGACGTCAGAGAGGAGGCGACACCAGCCGACGCCGGACCCAGACTTTGGAATTCGGCCGACCGAGGGCTGCCCGAGGCAGGACAACCCATATGTTATGACTGCAGTTGCATATCTATCGGACATCTACATTTATGGTAGGTACAAAACTGTACTTTCTGTCTCTCTACAGAGAAGAGACTCTAACTGTGTGGGTACATGATTCATTTCTTCTGTCAGCCTTTGAAACAATTTGTTTCTGTTTTGATAGTTTATTACTTCTTTGACTAATAATTTAGGATTGGAGAGATGATGGCATATTGGCTCTACATTCATTAAGTTTTCATTCACATTCGGTGATTTTTATCACTCTGACCTCTTGACACTTTAACAGACTATGATAATATCCAATTTATATGTGTTGCTTTGAAGTCCACTTTCTGTGAGCAATGCCACAGGCTGTATTACTTTTGCTGAGCTAAGAGCAGTACTAAGAAGGGGTACAGTCTAGAGGTGTAATCGGATAGGAAAACAATTTTTAAATGGTATAGCATCAGTCATTCTTCTTTTCAGTATTGTCAGAAACTAGCATGTGATATCAGTAGAATGGTAAGGTTAATACACAGTGACACATGAAAGCAGGGTTATGAAATGCAATCACTGCAGAGTAACAATGCTGCTGTACAAGCAGCATCCAATATTATACACAAATGTCATTAATAACATTAGCAAATATATTAATAACAATAATGCAAACGATAACCACAGTCATCAATATTAGTAGAACACATATATCTATATTTTTAATCAAATATTTATTTTCTGCGTTCTCTTTGATTTACTTCAGTACTAGATTCTCCAACCTCAACAAGAACATGCTTTCAGACTGCTATATAAACAAGCATGGTCATTGCACACAGACTTCAGATATGACATATGTGTAAGCTTAATTTTAAAGCAGATTCTACATTTAACCCCAAAATACACAGATTTTTCAGTAACTAATACTGCCAGAGCAAGATGCAGACAACCGACTGACCTAAAAGCCTTAACTGCCAGCATAAAGTTTGCCAGCATATGATGCATGACTACCTGATATATAAATCAAACTACCCACAAGTTAGTCACATTATGTCTGGCCTACATGTTGTAATCTTGCATGATAACCACACTAACTCAACATGAATCAGTATTAACATTAACGCAACACAAATTAGTATGACTTATTACAATTGCATTAGTTATGCCTGGAACAATAAATATATGCATTTATAGTGATCCAGCTGATGAGTTTGATAACATAGCTTGCTGTAATGTCATGTCTTGTTAATGTTAAATCAGAACCCTGTAATTTAAGACCCCTTTTATATTCAGATTGCTGTACTTGAAGCTATGCTTTTGGTTATAGTTTTAAGCAGAGAATTTAAATGTATGATCAAATACACCTCACAGCAAGTGGTCAAGTGCAGCATTAAAATAAAACAAGCCAACCAGCTGTTAACATCACAATGTGATGATTCAGTTGGTACTCTGCCTCCGCTAAACATCCTAAAAAGTGTTTCTTCATTTCATGTAGCACATACAAGTCTGTAGTTTCATTAACTGTTAGCGAAGACCTTTGCTGTTAATAATGAGACTCACTTTCAGTATCATAACTATTATTGCCTGAAATGAGACATTTAGTATTTTTACTTCATGACAGGAAATTTTTACAACTTTTTAAATTTGCGGAGCATTGAGGAGATACAATCATATGAAATAAGCATTATCAGGTACTACAACAGAATACGTTTTATCAGTCTTCATATCTTGACTTTCAAAAATCCTGCAGTGAGTCTACCATATGTAGAAGTAAAATTAAAGAAGCACATTAAGAACACAGATATTGAAACATCATGACAGATATGAATTTTTGCTGTACTACTAAAGAACGGTAGTGGTGCTGCGGTAGCGTTGTCACCTCACAGCAAGATGTCGCATTCGATTCTCAGCTAGAGCATCTTCTGTGTGGAGGCATGCGTGAATGGGCGTGCCTTCGTTGAAGGTTGTGCATCAGGGCTGGTAACTCGGCACATAAAAATCCACTACCAAACATTAGCAGACCGGAGTTCCGCTGTGGCGACCCTTAACCGAGATAAGCCGAAAGACACAACACAACAACTGTACTACTAAAGAAATGAGCATACCTTGCTAAAGGAATTTTATGATTCACATTAAATGAAGGGAGTGCCAAAAGACACTTTATATTTTACTAACTGTGTTTAGATCTGGATAAAATTTGTATAATTGATTTGGTGGACAGGGTACAATGAAGAATAGTTCTTAAATTGTGGATACTGAATTGACTGGAGTTATTGATGATACACAAGAGTGGGTAATAAAGATAAGGTGAAACAATAAGGCTTGAAAGAACAGTACAATTACTGAGGTCTGAATCCGTACATCTAGGAATAAATACCCCAAATAAAGAGTATGCTCTCTGAGTGTGTGTGTGTGTGTGTGTGTGTGTGTGTGTGTGTGTGTGTGTGTGTGTGTGTGTGTGTGTGTGTGCGTGTGTGTGTGTGTGTGTTGGGGAAGTGTATCTCTGACAGTTTGTTTACTAATAACTGAAAATTAAAAAGGCATTTCGCATTACATTAAAATATGAAAGCTTAATTTCAAATGGTTGGGCAAAGAAATACTGACATATATGAGAAAAAACTCCAGTTATCAATGAGATGCACAGCATTAAAGTTAGGCAAGTGAAGTGGCAAATATGCTACAAGATCTCTATAAGGTTTAATATATTTTTATATGTCTATATATCTAACTATCTATCTACCTCTCTATCTATCTATGTACTTCTAGTCTTAATAGTACGCACTGGTAAAGGAAAGTGAAATGACAATATTTATTAGGCAAAAAGTAGCACACGGTGTGTATTGGTAGTCATCAGTGGCTACTCTGTGCATGTCATTAGCCATTCTTCATTGTCTTTTCTATACAACCTGAACCCCCAACTCAATCCTAGCCACACCAAGAAAAAAAAATAATTCATGCACTGTACACATAAAACTATCTACCTAGACCCTTAAAATACAAGTATACCAGCACAAATCAAATCCTTAGAAATAACATTTAACAAAGCAGGGCAACATTTTCAATTAATAAAAACAGTGTCCTAGAATGTCCCAAATCTTAACTTCCTGAGGATCAGTTCAGCGAGTTCAGGTCATCAGTTATTTCATCATTTGGAGGAGTTTTTGTGACCACAGTGTTGGGATATATATATATATATATATATATATATATATATATATATAGAGAGAGAGAGAGAGAGAGAGATTAATTTTAAGTTTGGCAGATTGAATCCTGAACAATTTAAGTTGAAAAGCTGAGTCTTTGGCAAGTTAAACATCAGGGATTAATAGATGATGCAATAAAAAATTAAAAGCAAATTTCAGCCACAACCAGCCAACTGGAAAACAACATCACCAGCAACAGTAAAATTCTACACTGGACAAAATTAAATTAGTAATACTGAAATACAACTAATTAATATGAATGCAGCCCTCACTACACTACTAAATGAATACCACAGAAGTTTAAATTACTTCAGAGTAGTGCATAGTCTATGTAATACCTTATTTAAGAGATAAATTATGTGATAACTTTATGCTCCTCTAATAAACTACTTGTATCAACATGTAAATCTAATAACATGGCAGGGGATGCTCTATTCTCAAATGCAGTTGGAAAGTATTGGAACCAACTCCCCCATGCACTTACATCACTGTCTTCATTTACAATTTTTAAACACAATCTGAAATTCTATCTTAAAACCCATTGGTTATGTCCCTGTACAAATCCAGACTAATCTCATACTATATCCCAAATACCCTCTCTTAAGACCTAATTCCTGCTCTATCTATGTCTTTTTAGATTCAAGGCCTATCCTTGGCAAAAACATATCTTATCCTAATAGAGATAATTTAAATACCTACTTAAATTCTTCTGCATATAATTCTAAAGCATCCTACCTAAGGCAGGCAACAAGTAGTGTTTAAACTGCGAGCATTGCTGAACTGTTGAAACTTGCAGTATGCATTTGTTTAACAATTATTTTCTAGTTACTAATGAAGTCTTGTACATAAAGTCTAAAATATCTTATCTAATGCTTGTAACGTTTTTTTGTATAAACTGTGAAGATTCCTGAACTGTTTAAAATTTGTAGTATTTAACTGTATAACAACTAGTACCTGTATGTTAGTGGTCTAGTAATCTGTTGGAGCTTATCTCCCTGGGACTCTACTGAAAATGGACATAAATCCAATTAGACTATCCCAGTCAACAAATGTAAAATAAATAAATAAATTACCGCATCCTACTAAAATCTTCTTCTTGTTCTTCTTTTGGCTTTTCCTGGTTAGGGGTCGCCACAGCGGATCATCTATCCGTTCATGATTGGCAGTGGAGTTTTACGGTGTCGAGTTGCCAGCCCGGTGCCTAACCTGCCACAGAAGGCACACATGCACACACACTCACACCTAGGGCCAATTTTAGAGTGTCCAATCCACCTACTGCATGTCTTTTGGATGTGGGAGGAAACACAACATCCTACTAAAATAAATGAGAAAAATAGAGGCAAGAAATGGATAAACAACTGATGACATCTTTTTGAATGTTAAATAAAATATTTTGTAATGTAACATTAAGAAATTTGTTTCATGACTTGTGGCTCCATTACTTGTCATAAAAATTAGTCTGTACAGTATAACATATTTTATTAATCACAGAGTTGCCCTCATATAAACCATTATATAGACTTTCTCAGGAGTAAAGAAGGAAATTAAGCAAATGCACAGGCGTTTTAAGAAAGTTCAGAGGCTTCAAGGGAGTATGCATAATCAAACGGCATTTTCTTTCAGTAAACAAAATGTAAGACCATGAGGTCACAATCTGAGAACAGAAGGCTCAACAACAGAATATGTCTCCAGA
This sequence comes from Protopterus annectens, assembly GCF_019279795.1. Classification (NCBI taxonomy): domain Eukaryota; kingdom Metazoa; phylum Chordata; order Ceratodontiformes; family Protopteridae; genus Protopterus; species Protopterus annectens. The sequence goes on along the minus strand of NC_056741.1, from coordinate 252,051,922 downwards.
ATGAAAACAGTGAATCTAAAGAATCAATTACCTGGTGTGGAGATATTAGAGAAATTGTGAAGAGAAACTGAAACATCATAAGGAGTAACGAAGAACTTTACAAAGTGGTAGATCTTTGGCCTAGTTTTTTAAACAAGAAGGCAAATAAGTTAAAAGCATTTTTTAATTGTAAAAAAGATTTTAATAATGAATCTGTCACTGCTAAACCTAATGGTTGATACAGCTGTGGAGCATGTAGGGCATGAGGGTGTATCCCAAAAAGTCTTTACATTACTCATCCGATAACAGGTAGATTGTCTGGTGCTTCAGGCAGGTACAGGTGTATGACTTCTAATGCTGTGTGCATCACATTCAGCAGATCTTGTTGTGTTTAGGTCTATAAAATTACAAGAATGTTAAAGTCCTGGATTCTTGAGCTTGTCCATTCTATAAAGCATAAAGATAAAAAGTTGCTGTTTTTAAACACAGCGAAGTATGTACAAATTTTGATAAATATGAATTTCAGATTTTAGAAAATGCTCATTCTGACAACAGTGATGGAAACTTGGGTACCTTATTGGAGAAAAGAGAAATGCATGGGTAACACTCATACACTGCATTTGAACATTTTGGGATTAATGAGAGATAGGATTAGGTTTAGCACATAATAAATGCCAGCTGTGCTAAGATATGCCATTTTAATATGCAGCATTGTAAGCAAATGAGAATTTTCTATGCTACATATCCTAAAATTATTCATGTAAATTCCAGGCTTTAATGTCTGTTGCAATAACTGTATGTTTTCTTCCAATGCTTTTTAGCTCATTTGTATATATCTGAAACAGTGTTCACCTTTTGGCTCAAGTCATTGTTGAAAAGATTGCTAGGCCCATTTCATGTTTCCTAACTTACAAATATAAATAACTAAATAGGAAGTAAGTAATGAAATAAATAAGTAATTAACTAAATAAATACATGCATTACACCCTTTCTGCTGACACCCATTTCATTGCCTCAAAATCTTCTTCACTCCTAACTTCCCGTTTTTCTGTTGACAATGTGGTGCATCTATAGCAAAACTTTGTATCTCTGTTTCTTTTATAGCACAGACATGACATGTTATAGGAATCTCTTCCATATCTTCCAAGTTCCAGCTGCTTATGTAAAGTGCGATGATGTTTGGACAGAGTTGTGGACCTGCCAGCATGAATGAAGGTGATATGCATATTTCAGAGTATTTCCCTTTTTCTTAAGTGCCACACATAACCAGAGAGACTATACATAACTAACAGGGTTATGTAAAGAGGGCAGCTTCCTCACATCAGAGGAGCTCAATCTGCCCTCCCTGCTAAATGCTTAAAAGGTGCAGTAGGGAGTTTTGTAATGTGAACTTTGTTTTAGCTTAACTGTAGTTTATTTTTCAAAACATCCAGATTGTACTAGGGCTCACACACTTCTGATAGAAAGTCAGCCCCTCCTTTCTCCTTTTAATTTTGTAACTATCTATTTTCTAATGGCTTGGTCTCTATTTCTCTTTTGGAAGTGAAAATGTGATGCAATTATTCTAACTTCAGCTTTACCAATACAGTGAGAAGATCACCACATTTTATTTCAAGCACAAGTTTCAAGTTAACCAGTTCAGCATTCAACTGACAATTGACTCCTCCCATTTACAGTATGGGAAATGAAGCCACGGGAGGGCAGTATCATATCCAGTAATGTTTTCCACCTCTGTCTATCCCAGGACCATTCATTTGGGATGGAGAACATCATCTCTAGTAATGTTTTCCACCTCTGTCTATCCCAGGACCATTCATTTGGGATGGAAAACATCATCTCCAGTAATGTTTTCCACCTCTGTCTATCCCAGGACCATTCATTTGGGATGGAGAACATCATCACCAGTAATCCCCATTCATCCTTGCATGTATTTTTTCTCTCTCCATTATTGCTATTTCATCTAAAAAGTAAACACTTTTACTGCTTTTGCCTAATGTTCAGTCATGATCTATCCATCAGTCAGAAAAGTGCATCACATTTTTCTGAGCACTGTTACCTCCTTCCATCACCATCACACCAAAATTGGTGTCTTCAGTGTAGGAATGCCTCTTGTTCTCCATAGCCAGTACTATAATAAAACACAACTATATTAAATAACACCAGTATTAACACTGAACATAGTGGTACAGCACTTGTCCCCAGCCTTTTAAACATTTCTCCCTTAGTATACCCCTCTGAAAGTTTTGAAAAAACTTTAGCAGTTTACAAATTGTCAAGTTAAACAATTGTAATCTGTATCACTGAAACAACTTGGAAATTAACTAACTGTTCTGTTTTTCTTAATACCTTGGTAGTTCAACTGCCTTGTAATACAAGATGGTTTGACAAAGAGTTTGTAAGCTGTTTAATAATCATTTTATTAACACCTGTAAACTAGCAGGCTTTTTTTTAAATGTGGTGCCTTAAGAGTTGTGACCTGCTTGTTTTACCCTTGCTATGGCTCTGCTTGGTAGCCATGATATGCATACAGTCATTTATTTAGTTTTCTTGATGACCTCCTAAATACCACAACACTTTGAGCTACTACCTATAACATCTGTTTGGACCTACTGTTAAAGGCTGTGCTGAAGTTCAAACGCACTACATTCACAATAGTTTCACTGTCATCATCATCTTCTTTCTAACCTTGTACTAAACTAATTATTTGAAATAGACAAAACATAATTTTCTTCAGTTTTAGGAACACCATTCTTCTTAACCAAATGCAACATTTTGTCTAACTCTTTCATAATTGTTTTACCTAGAATAGCCCAGTTTATATCATCTAGCTTTTATACCTTCCATAAAAACAATATAATTTTGAGGTAACGTACATTTTTCTAACATACACAGCAATCTCAATAATCGAGTCTTTGTGTAAAGTGTAGTTCCATTAGTTCTTTCCAGTGTTGCAATCCTATCTTCATCAATTTTAAATTTTTATCAAAAAATGTAATCACGCCCTCCTTTCTGCCTTTAAGAGGATATGTTTGCCCGTTCAATATAATTTTATTATTCAGGATATATATAGTATCTTAAGCATTCTTTCATTTTTCTTAAGCATTCTATGCCTATCATTTAACTATTAAATAATAAATAATCCCATCATAAATACTTTTATTGGTGCTACTCCAGTCTTCTTCCATCTCAATATAACATTTTTTTATATATTCTTTTATTCCACCCACCAGGTGTTCCAGGATGTATAGAAATGTATAACTGGCAATTCCTATTCCTGTCTTCCATTAAACTGCAACAATAATTAATTATTCTATAATATATAGTTTCACTTATCCTACTCCATTCTCTTTTCATCTTAACATAAACTGTTTTTTTTTTTACTTTTTTGTATTCCACTCACCTTCTAGTCCAAGATGTTCAGAAAGGTATAAATGACATAAGGTCTTTCCATAGCTGAATTTCTCTTCCTTCATTCATTTGTTAGACAGAGATACAGTAGCCCGTTAAAGACTGTATACCTTTATTTGCATTATATTAATATCAGTATTTCTAAACTCAGCCCATATAGGTAAATAATTAGAATAACCTTCAGACTTTTTTTGACTTGACAATTTCTTTTAAATTTCTTTTAAATTGCTTGAAAAAATAATAAATGTCTGTTTCAAGTCCTCTTTCATATTTATATATACCTTGATCCTTCCCAGTCGCAACTGCAAATACTTTATCTGATCTGTGCATCTCTTAACATCCAAAATCATTTGATTGTTAGTTTCTTAAACTAACATTTAAAATTCCAAGCAAACATAATATCCATATTAACACATGTTATTTAAATCCACTAAACAATCTCTTTCCATTATATTAGTGAAGATATATATCACTGTAAGGGTAGTAAGACTTATCTGTTTCCATTAAGAACTGACAAATATCTTACCTACTTTGCTAATAATAATATCCAATAACTAATAGCAGAGGAATTAATTAATTCAGCAGTGCCCAAACATTGATCTGAAACAAAGGTCCAGAACATAATCTGACCCTATAGTCTTCTAAATGTCTCGATTTGAGTTTGGCCCAAAGCCTGTACTTTCACTATGGTCCTCCTTTAATATTACTGTCATTAACAGACAAAAATAGAAAAATAAATGTCTCCTTAATCAGATTCTTTGTCAGTACCACTTTTTTATCTTCCTTTTATCAAAGAGTAACTCTTTACCTGTATCCTTCATCCGATACTAAATTATCACCACTGTCTTCTCTGTCTCATGATTCTGTGACTATAATCTTTTATTAACTAATACAACAACTTTACCACATTCCAGCAGTGAGACTGCACTATTCTTATTCAAATCTTCAGAGCAGACATATCAGTTTCTGCAGTACAAGTTTCTCCTGCAATATCATGTGGGACAGCCTCAAATAAAGCTTAATTGCTGATCAATGCATTATCAGGAAGTCAGACATTGTCTGAAATAGGACACTCAAATCACAAATGTTCTTATTTTAAACATTTCTGCAGAACAATTTACAAACAATAACTGTATGACACCGCTTCCCATACCAATTACAATGCCTCTTAAGATACATACTAATCAAATGTATACCCTTATCACAAAAATAGCACATGTACATTACCTATTTTAAACGATAGCATTATCAGTGTAACATAAGGAAGTACAAAGTTCCCAAGCCCCTTTCTATAATTGTCTGCCAACTTTAATCAGGATAAATTTGAATCAGGATGTACAGGCTGAAAACAGCCCAGAAAGTTGTAGAGTTACTGTTAAAGAATATCATGAGTTCTGAACTGCACTCTGTGCTGAGTTTGAAAATTTATGTTAACAAAAATATATGCCAGCATTTATGATGCAAGTGTTCAAAAAATTCTTAACTAACAAAAAAAATAAACTTTCAAAAGTAACATGTCAAAAGCATTCTACTCCTAAATGAATCCGTGATCAATCATCTTGCATTTTAAAGAGAAACAGTACTGTAATCTCATCCCAAATTACAAGAATATTGCCTGGAATATTTTTTTTTTAGTTTGATGTGAAATGTAAGCCTGTAAGAGAAAGAATGTGCAGAGAATTTTTAGCATGCTTTACAACCACCATGGGGTGCAAACAGGATACAATGCATTGCTGTGGCTGGCTTCCCAGCAGCAACTAAAGAATATGTTTGTACAAAAATAACATGCAGTGAATGTAGAATCCTTTCCTGCACCAAATTGGTTTGAATATGCAAACACAGAAGCATTAAAACATAAATCTATGATTTCAGACATTGAATCATTACTTCTGGGACAATGGCAAACATTTCTCAACTCTGTCACTCCAGAACAAAGCACTTTTATTATGTAGTTCTTTGTTCTTTAACTGTAGAAACAAAATATCATCTTCTGTTCCACTAGAAACAGCAGTATGAATCCAAATATCAGAAAAATCATTAATATCCCCATTTGTATCATGAATGGACAGTCACCTGGTGTCCCCGGACTTTGCAAGCAGTATGAGAACTTCTTCAGTGTCCTGGGTAAATGTCTCTCATATGTACAAATATTACCTCACGTCTGCCCCAGAAAATAAACATGTTCCTAGGGATTAACATAACAACAACATCACCATCAATAACATAAATAATGCATGCATTCATACATATATCAATAAATAATCACTATCAAATAAATAACTGCACGTATTGCATTTAACAGTAATACTTCAGGGAGTGTGACCCACATCATGTATGATCTCCTTCACACAGCGATTCTTCTACATCTGTCCATAACCTCTTGTAATTCTGAAGCCTTTCTCTTCCTCACTGCATATATACTTTCTACTCAGCTCTGAGAAGAGATTTTGCTCATTCCATGTCACTCCTAGCCCTAAATGTAGAAAACTTTCTGTTAACTGTTGTTAGAGTAAAGCCTCCTATGACAATGATTCTCTTCCACTTTTCATATAAAGCAATCCTGCTGCTTGCTCTGTCAGAATCCTTCTTTTGTGCATCTTCCAATTCATAGGTCATGGCTAACTAAAAGAGATCCCCTATTGCTGTCTCACTCGTGTAGTCAAGATCTTCTTCTGTCTCAAACTTGGTCTCCTTCATGCTACATTTTATCTTCTCCTTTATGCACATTAATATTAAGCCTCACCATCATATTGTCTGTCTATGTAAGCAATATCCAAGTACCTCTATATACTACGTCTTACCCAGAAATGCCTGCCTTCATTTTATCTCCACAATAAATGTTTCAAATTCTGCAGGCAGAGCATCAATTTGGTTCATTTGTACCTAAGAGCATATCTGAATTATATTTCAATGGTGGCCTAATGGTTAAGGTATTTGCCTTACAATCACAAGGTGCAGCGTTTGAGTCTCACAAGAGATAATTGGCTAGGCTTAAAATGGCTCGCAAGGGCAGTTAGCTTAGGACTAACCTATGAAGCTATTTCTCATCCATGTCTGTCTCTCAGTCCACCTTTGGCTTTTCCAGGGAATTTTTATGGCTAGGCTTGTATAGGCCCTAGGGCCGATAGCCTAGCACCAACCTGTGAACCTATAATGTATCCACTCTCTTGCTTTTTTTCTCCTATTCTACCTTCCTAGCACTTAGACTTCATTAGTACTCACAGTGATTATGGTCATCCTATTCCATGCTGGTTTACTTCAAAGACAATCACATTTTAATAGCTATTTCAATTCTAGTTTTGAAAGATTTAGCATAGTCTTCTATGTTTTCTTTTAATTTCTCCAAATGTTTTGGGTTTTTAATATCATGACAGGAATGGACCCCACTTCTGTATCAAGAAATTATTAAAGTTCATGAAATTAGTAATGTTTCAGTCTTTGATGTCTGCTAAGAGAGCTCTTCTCAGTACCCATGATGTCCCCATAATGACCTCCTTCTACAGGTCATATAGAGTTGATGTATCGCTACTATATTCAAGGATTTTTAAAAATTATTTTTATTAACCTTATTGGTCCTTTTACTATTGGAACTGTCTGGGTGTTTTTATTCTATATTGCTCTAGTTTCTGCTTGCATATCATAGTGTTTTATGTCCCTCAGTATGCAGGACACTATAATTACTAGACATAGCTATTTCAATGATTAATGTCAATTTTTCTTTTTTTCCTTTGACTACTATATCTGCTTTTCTTGGTTTTACTTCTTAACTGTTGCTATTAGATAATTCCACGTAATCATAAATTCTTCATATCAGTAAATCTTTGTGGTTCATGCTGCCAATGCTTCTCAGCTACTTGTATGTTGTGGTGTTTGCACACTCCTTGATGCACCAGTCTTGCCACATTATTGTGCCTTATCAGTATACAGACCATCAGCCATTAGTATATCTCAATCGGCAACAAGATGTGCAACTGTTCATAGTTCTACATTTGTTTGTATATCACACTTTTCCTGTAGATGGTTTAAATTGTGTTCATAGTCCACTATGTTCACTATTTTATTTCTCGATTTCTCTTGGGTTTCTAATATCATGATGGGAATGGACCCCATTATTAATTCAGGGTATGATTAAAGTTCATGAAATTAGTATTGTTTCAAATTGTTTCAATCTTTGATGTTAACCAAAAGTGCTATTTGCAACACCTGCAATCTGCCCACAAATGACTTCTGCAATTCAACTGTCTGGGTATCCTTCTTCCACATTGTTCTCATGTCTGCCTGCAAATCCTGGTGTTTTATGACATTGCCTTTCCCTGTATCTTCTTCTTTTCTTTCGGCTGTTCCCATTAGGGGTCACCACAGTGGATCATCTGTTTCCATTTCTTCCTGTCCTCTGCATATCGCTGCGTCACACCAACCACCTGCAGGTCCTCTCTCACCACATCCATAAACCTTTACTTAGGCCTTCCTCTTTTCCTCTTACCTGGCAGCTCAATCCTTAGCATCCTTTTCCCAATATACCCATCATCTCTCCTCAGCACATGTCCAAACCAACGCAATCTCACCTCTCTAACTTTGTCTCCAAACCGTCCAACCTGAGCTGACCCTCTAATACACTGATTCCTAATCCTGTCCATCCCTGTCACACCCAGTGGAAATCTTAACATCTTTAAGTCTGCCACTTCCAGCTCTGCCTCCTGCCTTTCTGTCAATGCCACTGTCTCCAACACCCTCTGATTATAAGCCACCGTAGTCACTGGATGCAGCAATTTCAAAAATCAATGTCTTTTTTTTCCTGGACTGTTATATCTGGTTTTCTAAGCAAACGCAGACTGGAGAAATCTCTTTATAAAAAACACAGCAACAATACAGCAAAGCTTTCAGGTATAAAAACCCTTCTTCAGTGCATTACAAACCATTAATGGAAGACATGTTGAATATATAAAGGTCATAGTCATATGACCAGCAGCCCATTGGTCATATGACATACACATAAGCAATTAAAACTAAAGTACATATAAAACACATTATACTTGAACTAATACATTTAAAATACATTTAAAAACAATATCTTATACAATATAATTAATATAGTTAATATAATACTATTACTTTAGTTTAGTTTGTTGTAAATGTTTCAAAATAGGTTTTAATGTAACAACATCATTCAGTCCTGGAAGTCGATCTGCTTCTAGTCTAACTATCCACTCATACTCCTTCAATTCAAGAATATTATTAATATCCCCACCTCGTAATGTTGTGCCAACAGTACAAATAACTCTAAAGAAAAATCTATGTTGACTACCATGTTCTAAAATATGTTTGTATAGTGCATTAGTGGTTACTGCTCTTCTTATTTCTGATCTGTGCTCAATAATTCTATCTTTAAGCTTTCTAATAGTTTTTCCTATATAAAAGGATGAGCATTGAGAGCAAGTAGCCATATAAACAACTGAGGTAGTATTACATGTAGCTTTTAGATTAAAAGTATAAAGCTTATTAGTTATTGGATGTTTAAACTGGTGGTTAGTTGAATCAAGTATATCAGGACAGCAAGAACAATTGAAACATTTACAAGTACCTGGTTTATCAACCATAGGTATGGGATTGATACATAAATCCTTGTAACATAATTTTTATTTAAGGGTTTTCATATTTCTGAAAGAAAAATAAGGTCTATCCCCTACAACTTTCTTAACATTCATACAGGCCATTAAAATCAGCCAGTTTTTTTGTATAATATTCTTAACTAAGTGTGTCTTTGCATTATATGAGGTAACAAATCTAATTTTTGTATCGGATTGCCTAATTACAGGTGTTCCATCCCCCTTTATATATATAGGTCTAAGTGTGGTATTTCTATCAGCTATAGTTCTGTTTTTAACTTCTAATAATAAATTACTACTGTAGCCACTAGTCATCATTTCCTGAAACATAGCATCAAGTTGTCCATTAAAGTTAATGTCCTCTGTATTTAATTTGCTAACTCTACCAAATTGTGATGATACCACACTTCTAAAAACATGCGGTGCATGCATGCTTTGAAAATGTAAGTACCTTCCTGAATGTACTTCTTTTTGATGTATACTAGTATGAAAACAGTCTACCTTCTTATATAACAATAAGTCTAAAAAGACTATTCTTTCATTAGAACTTTCCATCTTAAACTTTAAAAATTCCGTAGTACTGTTTAAATATTGTAAGAATTCATTTAATTCACTATGTGTACCTTTCCACAACATAAAACAATCATCTACAAAGCGTTGATAGAAAACAACTTTCCCAGCAAACTGATTACCACCATTTAGTATAAATTTCTGTTCCCAAACATATAGAACTAAATTGGCGTAGGTATTCGCCACTGATATACCCATGGCTACGCCTGATGTTTGTAGATATAGTTGTTTATTAAACAAAAATATATTATTAGTTAGAACAAGATCAAGTAAACTACATATATTCTCTATCTTGCATGATGTAAAAGGTGACTGAGTCATTAAAAACTCCCTAATACTTTCAATCCCATAACTATTAGGTATTACTGTAAAAAGTGATGTTATATCTAACGTTACAAGTAATATCTCATTTTCTACCATATCCTTGGCCAGTGGGGTAAGATACCATTCTCTCAACTTTAATAAGAAATTAGTTGTATCTTTTATGACTGTGTCACAATAATCTAAGAATGGATGAAGTTGTTGTTGTAAGTAGATGGATATTGGTTCGGTGATCCACCCACCCCCTGACACTATGGGTCTCATGGGGGGGTCACCAATAGATTTGTGTATTTTAGGTACACCATATAGACATGGTATAACTGGAGATGAAACAGTAAAGAAATTAAACAGATCTATATCAATGTCATTCTGTAATTGTAGGTTATAAATCGCCATATTAATATTGCTTATACACTTCTTAACATCAACAGGATTAATGCTTTTAAAAGTTGTATCATCGTTAAGTAAAAGCTATACAGAATCTATGTACCTAGTTCTATCCATAACTACAGTAGCATTTCCTTTATCTGCAGGTTTAATAATGATATCTTGGTTACTGATTAATGACTTAAGTGCCTTGTGCTCCAAGTATGTTAAATTAAATTTTGTAGAAATCTGAGAATCTTCATACAATTTCCTAATTTCTAGTTCACAGATGTTATTAAAAGCAGTTAACACAGGTACGTTACTAGGGATAAATGTACTACGCCTTTTACACAAGGTTCCAGTATTGCAAGTATTGCCAAACAACATTTTTAGTGTTACTGTTCTTATGAATAACTTCAAGTCAGTCAATATACGTACAACGTCTTCATTGGCTGTTGGAATAAAGTTCAGGCCTTTTTTCAATAATGAATAATGTGCTTCATTCAACTTAAAGCTAGATAAATTTAAAATACCTTGTTCTATTTGCGGATTTGTTTGCCTAGTCCCAAAGGGCTCTCACTTTTTCTCTTAACTGGAGTAGGAACCCTGTGCGTCGTTATTGTTCTAGTTTTTGATGTACTTCGCTCCGCAACTGCTTCAGCCTGGGTTAGCTGAAACCGCGCCAGGTTTAGCGTTGTTTGTTGCGACCTGCCTCGCTGTAAAACTCCATTCTCCTTTCTATCTAGTGAGCGTTTCTCTACTTCTGGTACGTCTGCATCGACGTTGATTGCGTTAGTAGGTGTCAGCGTGATCGTACCTTCTGATTGGTCAATACTCACGGCTGTAGTTACTGTTTCTCGCTGTTTGGGTCTAGTAGATATATCCTCAAAAGTATCAAGTGTATCAAGATTTGTTTTTCTGCCATTATTAAATTTAACAGCATTACTAATGGAATCTTGTGGTGATGGTTTAGGCCAAGAAAAGATTTGACCTAAAGAGAAATCATTGATGTCACGTAGCAATTTTTTTCTTTTTAGATTCCTCAAGACGTCTGTCTAGCGCACATACCCTGTTAAATAACTGCTCATATAACATTTTGTTGTTTTGGAACACTTCTAGGGCATGTATCCCATTGTCAAGATTACTAATTTCTTTTTTCAAGTCTGCTTCAATTTCAGAGAAAAAGTCATTCATTAAGGACATGTAGTCGAGGCTCAGTTTTATATTAAGTTGCTGCCAGCGTTTTAATAGAATTGGGTACACATTCCCATACGAAGGCATTTTTAATATTCTGAGTCCTCTTGGGACTATTCCTCTGTCTAGGTAAGCTGAAAAACTAAAACGCTGCCATTGCAAGCGTTTAAAAGTACATAGTTTCTTCTCAAAGTATTGTAACTTCTTCACTAATTCAGTGGTACATTCAATATTTTTAGAAGTATTACCTTCCACGTTGGAATTTTCCATAGTAGCTAGTTGTAATAATGGATTAGTCTCATTACTTATAAGAGACTTTATGGAATAGTTCATAGTTGTTACTTCCATATTGTAGACGATGAAAGGCTGCAAATGACCTCAGATAATGACGATATCCCCAGGAACAGTTAAAGATGAAACTACAGCTTTGCTGTATTGTTGCTGTGTTTTTATAAAGAGATTTCTCCAGTCTGCGTTTGCTTTGAATACTATTTTATTGGACACGTTTTTTCATCTTTAACTGTTCCTGGGGATATCGTCATTATCTGAGGTCATTTGCAGCCTTTCATCGTCTACAATATGGAAGTAACAACTATGAACTATTCCATAAAGTCTCTTATAAGTAATGAGACTAATCCATTATTACAACTAGCTACTATGGAAAGTTCCAACGTGGAAGGTAATACTTCTAAAAATATTGAATGTACCACTGAATTAGTGAAGAAGTTACAATACTTTGAGAAGAAACTATGTACTTTTAAACGCTTGCAATGGCAGCGTTTTAGTTTTTCAGCTTACCTAGACAGAGGAATAGTCCCAAGAGGACTCAGAATATTAAAAATGCCTTCATATGGGAATGTGTACCCAATTCTATTAAAACGCTGGCAGCAACTTAATATAAAACTGAGCCTCGACTACATGTCCTTAATGAATGACTTTTTCTCTGAAATTGAAGCAGACTTGAAAAAAGAAATTAGTAATCTTGACAATGAGATACATGCCCTAGAAGTGTTCCAAAACAACAAAATGTTATATGAGCAGTTATTTAACAGGGTATGTGCGCTAGACAGACGTCTTGAGGAATCTAAAAAGAAAAAATTGCTACGTGACATCAATGATTTCTCTTTAGGTCAAATCTTTTCTTGGCCTAAACCATCACCACAAGATTCCATTAGTAATGCTGTTAAATTTAATAATGGCAGAAAAACAAATCTTGATACGCTTGATACTTTTGAGGATATATCTACTAGACCCAAACAGCGAGAAACAGTAACTACAGCCGTGAGTATTGACCAATCAGAAGGTATGATCACGCTGACACCTACTAACGCAATCAACGTCGATGCAGACGTACCAGAAGTAGAGAAACGCTCACTAGATAGAAAGGAGAATGGAGTTTTACAGCGAGGCAGGTCGCAACAAACAAAGCTAAACCTGGCACGGTTTCAGCTAACCCAGGCTGAAGCAGTTGCGGAGCGAAGTACATCAAAAACTAGAACAATAACGACGCACAGGGTTCCTACTCCAGTTAAGAGAAAAAGTGAGAGCCCTTTGGGACTAGGCAAACAAATCCGCAAATAGAACAAGGTATTTTAAATTTATCTAGCTTTAAGTTGAATGAAGCACATTATTCATTATTGAAAAAAGGCCTGAACTTTATTCCAACAGCCAATGAAGACGTTGTACGTATATTGACTGACTTGAAGTTATTCATAAGAACAGTAACACTAAAAATGTTGTTTGGCAATACTTGCAATACTGGAGCCTTGTGTAAAAGGCATAGTACATTTATCCCTAGTAACGTACCTGTGTTAACTGCTTTTAATAACATCTGTGAACTAGAAATTAGGAAATTGTATGAAGATTCTCAGATTTCTACAAAATTTAATTTAACATACTTGGAGCACAAGGCACTTAAGTCATTAATCAGTAACCAAGATATCATTATTAAACCTGCAGATAAAGGAAATGCTACTGTAGTTATGGATAGAACTAGGTACATAGATTCTGTACAGCTTTTACTTAACGATGATACAACTTTTAAAAGCATTAATCCTGTTGATGTTAAGAAGTGTACAAGCAATATTAATATGGCGATTTATGACCTACAATTACAGAATGACATTGATATAGATCTGTTTAATTTCTTTACTGTTTCATCTCCAGTTATACCATGTCTATATGGTGTACCTAAAATACACAAATCTATTGGTGACCCCCCCATGAGACCCATAGTGTCAGGGGGTGGGTGGATCACCGAACCAATATCCATCTACTTACAACAACAACTTCATCCATTCTTAGATTATTGTGACACAGTCATAAAAGATACAACTAATTTCTTATTAAAGTTGAGAGAATGGTATCTTACCCCACTGGCCAAGGATATGGTAGAAAATGAGATATTACTTGTAACGTTAGATATAACATCACTTTTTACAGTAATACCTAATAGTTATGGGATTGAAAGTATTAGGGAGTTTTTAATGACTCAGTCACCTTTTACATCATGCAAGATAGAGAATATATGTAGTTTACTTGATCTTGTTCTAACTAATAATATATTTTTGTTTAATAAACAACTATATCTACAAACATCAGGTGTAGCCATGGGTACATCAGTGGCGAATACCTACGCCAATTTAGTTCTATATGTTTGGGAACAGAAATTTATACTAAATGGTGGTAATCAGTTTGCTGGGAAAGTTGTTTTCTATCAACGCTTTGTAGATGATTGTTTTATGTTGTGGAAAGGTACACATAGTGAATTAAATGAATTCTTACAATATTTAAACAGTACTACGGAATTTTTAAAGTTTAAGATGGAAAGTTCTAATGAAAGAATAGTCTTTTTAGACTTATTGTTATATAAGAAGGTAGACTGTTTTCATACTAGTATACATCAAAAAGAAGTACATTCAGGAAGGTACTTACATTTTCAAAGCATGCATGCACCGCATGTTTTTAGAAGTGTGGTATCATCACAATTTGGTAGAGTTAGCAAATTAAATACAGAGGACATTAACTTTAATGGACAACTTGATGCTATGTTTCAGGAAATGATGACTAGTGGCTACAGTAGTAATTTATTATTAGAAGTTAAAAACAGAACTATAGCTGATAGAAATACCACACTTAGACCTATATATATAAAGGGGGATCGAACACCTGTAATTAGGCAATCCGATACAAAAATTAGATTTGTTACCTCATATAATGCAAAGACACACTTAGTTAAGAATATTATACAAAAAAACTGGCTGATTTTTATGGCCTGTATGAATGTTAAGAAAGTTGTAGGGGATAGACCTTATTTTTCTTTCAGAAATATGAAAACCCTTAAACAAAAATTATGTTACAAGGATTTATGTATCAATCCCATACGTATGGTTGATAAACCAGGTACTTGTAAATGTTTCAATTGTTCTTGCTGTCCTGATATACTTGATTCAACTAACCACCAGTTTAAACATCCAATAACTAATAAGCTTTATACTTTTAATCTAAAAGCTACATGTAATACTACCTCAGTTGTATATATGGCTACTTGCTCTCAATGCTCGTCCTTTTATATAGGAAAAACTATAAGAAAGCTTAAAGATAGAATTATTGAGCACAGATCAGAAATAAGAAGAGCAGTACCCACTAATGCACTATACAAACATATTTTAGAACATGGTAGTCAACATAGATTTTTCTTTAGAGTTATTTGTACTGTTGGCACAACATTACGAGGTGGGGATATTAATAATATTCTTGAATTGAAGGAGTATGAGTGGATAGTTAGACTAGAAGCAGATCGACTTCCAGGACTGAATGATGTTGTTACATTAAAACCTATTTTGAAACATTTACAACAAACTAAGCTAAAGTAATAGTATT
The DNA here is from genome assembly GCF_019279795.1 of Protopterus annectens. Lineage (NCBI taxonomy): Eukaryota > Metazoa > Chordata > Ceratodontiformes > Protopteridae > Protopterus > Protopterus annectens. The sequence goes on along the minus strand of NC_056741.1, from coordinate 252,036,596 downwards.
ATATTAACTATATTAATTATATTGTATCAGATATTGTTTTTAAATGTATTTTAAATGTATTAGTTCAAGTATAATGTGTTTTATATGTACTTTAGTTTTAATTGCTTATGTGTATGTCATATGACCAATGGGCTGCTGGTCATATGACTATGACCCTTATATATTCAACATGTCTTCCATTAATGGTTTGTAATGCACTGAAGAAGGGTTTTTATGCCTGAAAGCTTTGCTGTATTGTTGCTGTGTTTTTTATAAAGAGATTTCTCCAGTCTGCGTTTGCTTTGAATATCTGGTTTTCTCACATCTTGCTGGAAACGGATGATTACACGTGATATAAACTTCATTTTCTACAATGCTTTGTGGTTTATGTTTCCAGCGTTTCTTAACTACTTCTACATTATAAAGTTTTCAAAATCCCTAGTGCAACAGTCTTACCACATTATTTTGCCTTTCAGTATATGGGACCTCTGCTATGACTGTAACACATCCAGAAACAAATTGTGTGATTGTTTCAGTTCTTTTTTACAGGACCTGCATTTGTCTGCCTGTTCCCCATGTTTAATGGACTTTGTAAACCAATGTGTTATGGAACCCACAATCCTTGGTAAATATTTTTAACCTTTCATCTTTTGGTTTAAATTTACCTCTCCATAACCATTTATGCATCAGTTTTTTATCAACACAAGATTGTTCCAGGAGATCTCCAAACCTGCCACAATATTTATGCCTTTTCCACGTTTCTTGCCTTCTCATCTGATCTTCTTATAGTCTTTCTTTTGTTTGTTTGGCTTAGTCAGTTGTTTTCTGTTTTTTTTTTTTTCTACTTCTGGTTTAATGTCCATTCTCACTTAAAACTGATATCCTTCTGCTATACTTCTTCTCGTGTTTTAAAACTTTCACTATGTTTGGACAGGTTTATATTATAACACCAAAGTCTAAAAAACATTGAATGTTATAATATTGAACCCATTCAATCGAAACACCAGAAAACCGAACAGTCAGAATAGCGAATTTTTTCCCAGGGAAAAAATTTGTTGTTCCATCAAACATACACACATCTCAAGCACACCAAAATAAATAATCCATACACATACACTTCACAAAACCCTACACTAAACCAGACATACACCACTAGCTATCAACTTACCTTAACCCAACCCTAACCCTAAGGTCCCTAACTATCGCACACTCACCTTACCCGCCCCCCTAACCCTAACTCACCTACCCCACCCTAATCCTCACATCCACACAATTGCACATTTACCTGACTCGTGCCCTAACCCTAACTCACCTAACCCATGCCCAATCGCACACACACCTTCATTCGCACACTTACCTTAACCCGGTCCATAACCTTTGCTGCGCAGTTGAGGAAATAGCGAATCTGCAGAAATGGCCCACTGAATACTTTCCCTGGGAAAGTATTCAGTGTTCTGCATCTTCACTATTTCAAGTGTTCGCTCTACTGGGTTCGATATTATAACATTCGAAGTTTTTAGACTTTGATGTTATAATATAGACCCGTTTGGACCTGGTGAGGTAAGCAGATATGTATGCAGTCCTATGACTGGAGATCAATACCTGTAATCTATTTCAAGGAGGCCCATACCTCTTTCAGAATGAGGAATAAATAATCTTGGTATACACTGATTGTTATATATCATTTGATAAGAAGAAAGCATTTTTTTTTGTTTCCTGTCAAACTGATTCAATACCTTTTGAGGCCAATCACCCCAAAACTGTAAGTTAGAACAGGAATATCAGATTGGTTTATTGCTTGAACTTTATTCCTAGATGTCAAAGCAGTTTTCAGTAGTAATTTTAGTCTTCTAAAATATTCCTTACTGAGTTTTATTTGTACTGCTCATGTTTTATTGCTGATCCTACATCACTTCCAAAATATTTACACACTCCCTTCTGCTCACATTTCTTTACATCACATTCCTGTCCCAGACTGATATTTTCCTGGTGCTGCAGCTTTCCTGCTTTAAATGCTACTTTTGCACATTATCAAGAGCAAATAACATTCATATATCATCTGAAAAAGTTTTAACCACTTGAATCTGTACTTTCAACTCCTCATCTGATGAACTGTACAGTTTTAAATCGTTCACAAAGAGCAGATGAGAAGTCTTTAAACATGGTTGTTGTCTGGGAGCCAAATTGTAACCATGGCCTAATCTGTTAAGTAAACAGCTTAATGGTTTTAGGGCAATGGAAAAGAGCAGTGGTGTTATCCAGGAATATCCGCCTTTGAATTTTTATCCCTGAGATAATAATTCGCCCTTTCTCATGGCTTAGCTGCTAAGTGGTCTGCCTCTGTTTCATGATCACTGTAATGTAATTGATCAATGTAAGGTGTATCTTATAAATCTGTAAGCACTCCTTTATCCATGAATGTGGGATGCTATCAAGTGCCTTTTTGTAATCTATCCATGTCATACTTAAATTTTTCCCCTTTTTACAATTCTCTAATACGATTTTATTTAGCGACAAATGATAATTTGATCCATGTGACTGTGACTTTCTTTTGTTACAGTTTTGTTCAACTGCCGTAATTGAGTTTTTTCCCTAAATAACTATAAACTCTGTCAGCATTAGTTGTACTATATACTTTGCATATCGTTGGAAGGTAAGTTATTGGTCTATAGTTTTTAGGATGGCTTGCAGGTACAGTCTTATAGAGGAGTATCATTTTTTTCCTATTTGTTAATTAGGTTGGTGTTCATTCTAGATGCACATTTAAGTAATTCTTACTCAGGGCTAAATCTTTGTGTAAAGATGTTAATACTTTCAGCCAAACGTTAGGTATGGACCTGAGTATTTTTCATATAATTTTATTTTATTCTAGTTTCTCTGGCTGTTGCTGCATCCCTTTCATATCCTCCACATTAGAATACCTTACTGTTTCTTTTATTGTTTCTATCCATTCAGCATTTTTATTATGTTCCAATGGGTCTTCATGAATAAATCTCTAAAATCTATTTTGTCTTTTTTGGTGGAGCTTCAATTCTTTTTACTTTGTTTCTAAGTTCTCTATAAACCCTTGTTTGTCATCAATTAATTCCTTATTTTGTACTTTTCCTGCATATTTATCTGCATATATTCTATAATTTTCTGCCTGTGCCAATATTTTTAGTTTATTATTTGCAAAAGAGTATGATAGATCCTGACCTGGTTTGATACTATGCAGTGCTTTTGCCACTCTGTCTTTCTAAGTATATTTGATGATCTGTTCTCAATTTTATATTCTTCTAATAGTGATACTTCTTGTCTTAACTGCTTAATAGTTTTCTCTATTTGATGTTTCCATGAGGGGATTTTATTACTTTTATTTTAGTGGTAAGACTTGATCTGTTATTGATCTAACTGCACAGTATTATCTCCTGTTTATTTCTGTTATAACACAAGAAGTTCTCTTAATAATTATTGTGTTCTAACATTTTTGGTATTATTAACTTTCTGCAGTCTGTTTCTTTCTTCAGTGTTAATATGACTATCTATCTCTATTAAATCAAGCAACTCTCCCCGTAGATCATTTTTTTCTAGCCTGAGAACACCTTATTTGCTCTCCATTTCCTGCAAGTATTCTAAAGAAAGTTCTAAAACATCTTCTTGTGGCATATCCTCTTCAGATGCACCTTCATAAGAGGACACATCGGCCCATCACTTTGCAACATTGCCTACGTCAGAGTTGCTACTGTTTTCTGCTCCTTCCCTTGCTGTGCAACTTCAACTGAATTTTTGTATTGGTCTCTTACAGAAGGCCCCAGAGTGTCATCATATGGCAAGTCTTCAGATGCCTCCAGCACAACCTGTTTCTCCTTAATCTGGGGACTCATTGTTCCATCATGCTGTGGCATTACCTGTCTTAGACTTTCTACACTATATCCTCCACTTCACAAGTAATCCATGATTTCAGTTTCTATTTCTTTAACTTGTTTCACTTCTTCCTTACTAATCGTCTTTTCTGCTTCCCCCTTTGTTTTCTTAGTTTTTGTATTACAAATTTTCCATATCCGGATGCCTTTGCTAGTATTTCTCTTCAAAGATCCTTGATGCTGCTTTTTTGTTTCAATTAGTTTGACTTTCTCCTTTGCATAAATATTGGGACACACCAGGCCCCATTTTCATTCCCATGTCCATGTTTCTTTTTTATACTTTTCTTTGGTTTTTTTCCTTTATATTTTTGCACTTCCTCTGTTGCTTCTTTTTTCAGGCAGCCCAAAGTTTCTTCACGTATGTAATATTTTGCCTGGATCTGTTATATTAAAGCTCTTGATAGTTTTTCTTGTGAAAGTATTTTGCTTTCCTCTGACTTCTCTGTGAATCTTTCCTAATATCTTATATCTAACAATTCTGGGCTTCTTGAATAATAGTAATACTACATACGTTCTTCCTTATCCGCAGTTGTCCACACTGTACTCTGTCATCTGTATGGTTCTTTTCTGGCTCATCAGTTTATGTGATTTTTGTGTACTACTACTTCCTTCTACAATGGGGGGGGGGGGGCATCCTTCCCCTGATCCTGGCCAAACCCCATTGTCAGAATGTTTATGAGACTCGAGGATTCAAAACTGTCATCTTTTCCAGTACTGGCAAGCGTATACCAGGATTGGACACTTTTTTATCCTGGGACAAGCGTATACCAGGATTGGACACTTTTTTATCCTGGGGCAAGCGTATACCAGGATTGGACACTTTTTTTATCCTGGGACAAGCGTATACCAGGATTGGACACTTTTTTTATCCTAGGACAAGCGTATACCAGGATTGGACACTTTTTTTATCCTGGGACAAGCGTATACCAGGATTGGACACTTTTTTTTATCCTAGGACAAGCGTATACCAGGATTGGACACTTTTTTTATCCTGGGACAAGCGTATACCAGGATTGGACACTTTTTTTATCCTGGGACAAGTGTATACCAGGATTGGACACTTTTTTATCCTGGGACCTGTGTACGCAGCTGTCTTTTTATTTTTTAACCTACCTCTCTCCCGATATATGCTCTAGATAAAATACAGTCTATATAGCAGTGTTGTCTTGGTGAGCTTTTGTGAATCAGGCTCCACCATGTGAAGTTAGTCGCCAAGACTTGAGGATGGATTCAGTTCCAGCAATGCCATTCTGCTTTTCTTGCTGATTTTCTTATTTCTCCATTCAGATCAAATGTGCCTTCAATATACAGGCTCTCAGCCAATAGTACATCATCTCAACCAGCAACAAGATGTGCAACTGTTTGTAGTTCTTCATTTGTCTGTATCTCCCACTTTTTCTACAGATTTTATAAACTGTGTTCATAGTCCGCTATCTTCACTATTTAATTTCTGCAAGTATTTTGAGATTCTGATACAGTGACAGGAATGAACCACCTTCCTAATTCACAGTATTAGAAACAGTTGATGCATGATGCAAAACTATGATTCTCTCATGTATTTCCCAACCATGTATAATCACATAGCAATGCTCATTACATTGAATTTATTCTTTATTTATTTATTTCACATTACTGACTGTGCCTTTGAAAAATCCACAGAGCTTCCTATCTTCCTGCAAAGTTCTTTCATTCCTATTGATGTAAGTGCGTGTGTGTGTGTGTGTGTGTGTGTGTGTGTGTGTGTGTGTGTGTGTGTGTGTGTGTGTGTGTGTGCGCGCACGCGCATGTGTGTGTGTCTGTGTTTGCATGAATTTACATGTGCCTGTGTATGTTGCTTATGGACATTTTCCTACAGATGAGGTCACCAGCAAAAATGAAAATATTGTGCAATTTATGAGAATTCATGCTGAACATTTTAATTCCTATTAAAGTGTTGTAGTTTGTACCAGATTCATTCCAGATCATAGATCTGGGAAGTACAAGTATAACATTTCCCCAAGATTTATGCATATGATTTTTAGAAGAGCTTGGTATTATTGTAATAAGAAAATGGAAATAAAAAAAGGATTTTCATTTTATTTTACTTAATGTTTCACTAGATTTGGATAGATAGATAGATAGATAGATAGATAGATAGATAGATAGATAGATAGATAGATTGACAGATAAGTAGATAGATAGATAGATAGATAGATAGATAGACAGATAGATAGATAGATAGATAGATAGATAGATAGATAGATAGATAGATAGATAGATAGAGAGATAGATAGATAGAAGGATAGATTGATAGATAAGTAGATAGACAGATAGAAGGATAGATTGATAGATAAGTAGATAGATATATAAGTAGATAGATAGATAGATAGACAGATAGATAGATAGATAGATAGATAGATAGATAGATAGATAGATAGATAGATAGATAGATAGATGGGTGGATAGACAGATAGATAGATGGATAGATATATAGATAGATAAAAACATTAATGATGCCTGACTTCATTCTATCTTGTCTACTAGTGTGATTCCACCATGCTCCCCATCCATGTGAAGCAGAGTTCCTCCCTAACCCAGTTCAAGTACAACCTGGACACTTGGATAGGGAACAGGAAATTCATCCCTAATTTGGTACCTATGTCTCAAATGGACACAGGCAACCTGTAAATGTTTCATCTCCCAAGCCCTGCTTACACTTATCAAGGGTATCAGAAGTTGTCAGAGATTTTGGTATGCATGGCTAGTCTTAAAAAGGCCCTTGTGGTTGTTAGCCTAGTAAATACCTATGAACTCTGGAACTTTCCTGTTGTGGTAGCCATAAGCACGTCTTTAGAGACTCTGCTCTTTGAAAATCATTGTAATATCTTTAAGAAAATGCCTTCTCTTGGTATTGGCAGCCCTAACACCTTTTGGCCACATTTTCTTTTGGGGAGGATCTCATTTTCCTTCAAATATTTATGGTGCTGTGACATTTGCAGCTTCACTTTCTAAAATGCATATTTTGCTCTGCTCCTCTTCACTTAAAACCACTTTGTTATCCAGGTACACAAATACTTCTTTTTAGTGCTGACACATCAGCAGTGACCTGTTCAGAACTTCATAGTATGGAAGCCTTTGAGAATCAAACCTAACCCAGAGCTAAATGGTGAACCATTTTAATAACCCAGAGCCTTACATTTGCTGGGGTACCTTTGCCTGTAATGCTGGAATTTGTAAAAGAACCTAGTAAAACAATTAATCAGGTGGTATGATATACCAGAGGAAATGTTTATGTGAAACAGAAAAGTACATACATAATTAAAGAAATAAAATGACAAACACACTTTTATGGTTAGCACAGGTAACAGATTATAAAAAACAGGATTACTCAGCTATGCTCTAATACATCCAGAAAATTCCACAGTATCTAAAATTGTCATGGTGATTGACTGTGATTATCAACAGGTGTAGAATGGCAACCAGTTGGGAAGATTCATTTCAGACATATTGTTCACTGATAAAGATGTTATCCAGTCATTATAAACTTATGGTAGAACTTAGAACTGGACAACTAGAATCCATTTAGGTGGCATGAGTAGCAATGAGATTGGGTTTGGCTGTGCTAACCCTCATGAGATTGGCTGCCATACAGTCTTGGATGTCTTCCACATCTTCAGCCACTGAATCCACATGATACAATTTGAACTAAGAGAATAAGAAGTAAAGCTGAACATCATCACAGTAGCACTGATATACCAGACGTCTGTGAGTGTGTACATGGAGTCCAGAATAGGGCCTTGTGGAAGCCCAGATGGAGTCCAGAATAGGGCCTTGTTGAAGCCCAGATAGAATCCTGTGGAAGTGATTATGTACATGGAGTCCAGAATAGGGCCTTGTGGGAGCCCAGATAGAATCCTGTGGAAGTGAGTATGTACACGGAGTCCAGAACAGGGCCTTGTTGAAGCCCAGATAGAATCCTGTGGAAGTGAATATGTAAATGGAGTCCAGAATAGGGCCTTGTGGAAGCCCAGATAGAATCCTGTGGAAGTGAATATGTACATGGAGTGCAGAATAGGGCCTTGTGGAAGCCCAGATAGACTCCTGTGGAAGTGAGTATGTACATGGAGTGCAGAATAGGGCCTTGTGGAAGCCCAGATAAAATCCTGTGAAAGTATGTACATGGAGTGCAGAATAGGTCTTGTGGAAGCCCAGATAGAATCCTGTGGAAGTGAGTATATACATGGAGTCGAGAATAGGGCCTTGTGGAAGCCCAGATAGAATCCTGTGAAAGTATGTACATGGAGTCCAGAATAGGGCCTTGTGGAAGCCCAGATATAATCCTGTGGAAGTGAGTATGTACATGGAGTCTAGAATAGGGCCTTGTGGAAGCCCAGATAGAATCCTGTGGAAGTGAGTATGTACGTGGATTCCAGAGTAGGGCCTTGTGGAAGCCCAGATAGAATCCTGTGGAAGTGAGTATGTACATGGAGTCCAGAATAGGGCCTTGTGGAAGCCCAGATAGAATCCTGTGGAAGTAAGTATGTACATGGAGTCCAGAATAGGGCCTTGTGGAAGCCCAGATAGAATCATGTGGAAGTGAGTATGTACATGGAGTCCAGAATAGGGCCTTGTGGAAGCCCAGATAGAATCCTGTGGAAGCCAAGATGTGACTAGATAAGGTGATGAAAAGCTTAACCTGGAGACGATCTGATGGGAACATCCTGAGAGGTAAAGTGGCAAACCATCTCAGAACATTTCCAGCAGCCTCCCCAGAAGGTCTAGAGGGGACTGTAATCTACCTTTTCAGATGATGATAATATATCAATAAGGACAAAAAAAGAATAATACTTTTGATCCATCACCATTAGGAGGTCCGTAACAACCTGTCTAAGGGTTGTATAAACACTATCTATAATGTGTTTATCAGACATGAGTGGATCTTGAATATGATATACCTTATGAATGGAATCAGGCATCAAACAATTGACCTTTTTAATAACCTTGCATATAAACAGAATATTAGAGATGGGGTGGTAATTGCTCAAACTGGTTTGATTGAAGTTAAGCTTCTTTAAAACTGGGGTAACTAAAACCTCTTTAAATTAGTATGAAAAAAACAGTAGACAAAGGAGCAAATAAGATATGCAAATCATTTATCCAAGTGCATCAAGACAGTCCATTGCCAGTCTTGTTGAATAATGAAGCTGACAGCTGAACACTGCTACTGAAAACTCTCCCTGAGTTTGTCATAGAAAATTTGTACCATCTTCCAGAATGCTAGCTTAGCTGCAAAGAACCAGGCAGCCAACTCCCCTTCCTCAGTGTTAAGAAGTCTACAGGTAGAAAGACAAGCAAAATTTCTCAGGCTTCCATCACCTGATAGAAAACAGCCTGCTGGATCAATGAAGAAGACATCTCTGTGTATAGGAATGCTGCCTTCTTATGGCAGATCTCTGCCTTATAAACAGCAATTGTCCAACAAGCCAAAGTATGACATAAAAGCAGACAGATCATTTGCATGCATGCTTACCCCTTCACCTGGAGCTGTTCAAAATATGACGTTTATTTATTTAACATTAGTTTACTGGGAAAGTCCAACATGGAATGAGCCCATTTTCAGATGAAGCCTGGGGAGAAATGCTCCAGATGCATGTCTTTGGAATGTGGGAGGACGCTAGAGCACCTGGAGAAAACCCACACAAATACAGGAAAGGCATGCAGACTCTGCACAGAGGGCACCCCGGCCAAGAATTGAACCAGAGAACCTCTTGCTGTGACCACTGTAGTTCTACATTATGTTTATGTTCCAGTGGCTTAATGTGTACAGGACAAACATGAGATGGGGCAATTAGATGCAGTGAGGGCAGTGAGGGATGCACAACAGTATTACACATTTTGAGCAGTCATCAGGAGTGCAACCACTGCACCCCCCACTTCTGATTAATTTACAACAATAATTCTCTCTTTTTTGTGAGAGAACTCTGACATCTGATTTAGTACTGTTGATTTTCATCTGGGTTATTTCACTGTTTCGTCAATGAATCACTTCATCACATGCTAGAGATTGTAGTCAGCTGAGACTAAGACAGCAACTTCTTCTGCAGACACAAAGATACAGCCCTCACCCATCCATAGACTGCATAGACTCTGCAGACACAAAGATACAGCCCTCACACATCCACAGACTGCATAGACTCTGCAGACACAAAGATACAGCCCTCACACATCTACAGACTGCATAGACTCTGCAGACACAAAGATACAGCCCACACACATCCATAGACTGCATAGACTCTGCAGATGCAAAGATACAGCCCTCACACATCCACAAATTGCATAGACTCTGCAGACATAAAGATACAGCCTTTGCACATCCACAGACTGCATAGACTCTGCAGACACAAAGATACAGCCCTCACACATCCACAGACTGCATAGACTCTGCAGACACAAAGATACAGCCCTCACACATCTACAGACTGCATAGACTCTGCAGACACAAAGATACAGCCCACACACATCCATAGACTGCATAGACTCTGCAGATGCAAAGATACAGCCCTCACACATCCACAAATTGCATAGACTCTGCAGACATAAAGATACAGCCTTTGCACATCCACAGACTGCATAGACTCTGCAGACACAAAGATACAGCCCTCACACATCCATAGAGTGCATAGACTCAGCAGACACAAAGATACAGCCCTCACACATCCATAGACTGCATAGACTCTGCAGACGCAAAGATACAGCCCTCACACATCCACAAATTGCATAGACTCTGCAGACACAAGGATACATCCCTTGCACATCCACAGACTGAATAGACTCTAGACATTGAGTGCAGCTTGATATCCCCACAATAAAAATTGCAAATAGGAGGAGGACACCAAACACACCCTTGGCAGAGTCCTACAATCGATTTTATGTATTCAACTTATGCCAAGAATGGAAAACAGAGGTAATTCATTAGGCTCAAGTCACGTATCCCAGCTGTGACCCAGAGGGTGACAGGTCTAGCAAGAAACAGTACAAAGGATTTGTCCAGATAAAAATCAGTTTAGCTAGCAGATCTAGGAGACTCCCTTTCTGATACCCTCTCTGTTCTAATCCAGTGCTGTGCTGGTTACTTATAAAAGTAATGTTACTATTACAAGTTACTTTTCAGTGAAAGTAATATATCAATAGTACTTATTACTTTTCTAAAAAAGTAATATGTCCTCCCCGCGGTTGAGTGGCGTTCGAAAGACATGCGTGAATGGGCATGCCTTCACTGAGGGTTGGGTGTCGGGCTGGCAATTCGGCACCATAAAAATCTACTGCCAATCATTAGCGGACCGGAGTTCCGCTGTGGCGACCCCTAACCGGGAAGAGCTGAAAAGACAAACAACAATAACTTTTCTAAAAAAGTAATATATTACTATCACTAGTTACTAAGTAAAGTAACTCATTGCTTTTACATAAATATAGTTTATTGGTTAAAATATTGAGATTTACTCACACAAGTAAGCACTGCATATGAGTATTATTAAAGTTGCATACACAATTTTACAAACATGATGAATAGTATTTAACAGTTGAAAAACTCCAGCAGATTAATGTTGTAGCTGGGTGGCACAACAGTGCAGCAGTTAGCATTGTCACCTTCCAGTAAGAGGGCCTCTGGTTTGATTCTTGGCTGGGGTGCCTTTTGTGCAGAGTCTGCATGTCTTCTTTGTCGCTTGTCTTGTGTATTCAAATGAGGCTTGGGTATTCATTTTAGATGTTTATTACATATAAACACATCAGGATGAATGACTGGAACATAAAACCTAAACAAACTAGCTAACTTGACTGACTCTAGCTGCTTACACAAAATGGCACTCTGCTTGCACGTGCTCAGTACTTATATGCACATGCCCACGAACTACAGTGGCCTTAAAGGTACAACAAACATACTATGATCTATATCCTCCTTCTTTGATAATTTTGTCAGGCAAATGAAAAATGACAATAATTTTGTCATGCAATTGAAAAATGACAATCAGACATTATATAAACACATAAACAATAACAATCATGTCCAGGTTGCCATGTATCTAGGATTAGGTCTTGAGATACGACCTTACATTTTTATATAATAATCAGTACTGGGTTTAGCAACAGCGACAATTACTGGGCAATGTTCTTCATTAGGAACTTCAGGGACACTTTCAGGAACAGGAGGAAGATAAATTGTTTTCTGGAACAGGAATATTTGATAGCATACTCTAAGAATTAGTCTCAATTACAGCCAAGATGCTGTAACACTGGCTCACACACAAGCAATAAATGTTTCCACCTAAATTCCATTCCTTGTGACTCTGTTTCTCACATAGATGTTTCACAAGTCCTACTCAATCAAAACCTTTTGCTGTCTGCATCCTCATTATCTCTCCTTCTTTTAATGGTCTCAGAGGTCTTCTGGTTTTGTCATAATGGAATTTCTGTGACAAATGCATTTTCATGAGTTGAGCTTTTACTGCTTTGTTATTTTTAGCACGTGGAATCAACAAATTCTTACTGATTGGTAGTGCAGTTCTGGTCTGTCTCAACATCAATCTATGAGCTGGTGAGCCAAATAAATTGTCTCAAGGAATGTTTCTGAGATTAAGCACATTGAGAAAAATATCAATTTTGTCCCTTTTGGATTTTTCCAACAACTGTTTCGCACTTTGAACTGCACATTCAATCAAGCAATTAGATTGTGGATATGCAGGATTACTAGTAACATGAACAAAGTCCCATATTTCAAAAAACGTCTCTTTAATTTCATAATGGCAGTACTGGAAGTTAGGTTAGGAAGTAGGTCAATCTTGAATCAATTTGAATAAGAGTCTACTAATACCAAATAATGCTGACCATTCCATTTGAAAATATCTGTGGATACTGTCGACCAAGGTAGTTCAGGAATATGGTTCAGCTGAAGTGGTTCTTATTGTTGGTGCAGTTTAGTACTATTACAAATTGAACAAGCTGAGGTTTCCTTCTCAATATCTTTTTGACATAGAAGGCCAAAATACAAGTCCTCTCACCCTTCTTTTGGTAGAATCAGTTCTCGGGTGACTTCAATAGAAGATTTTAATATACTCTTTTTGCAAGAAGTTTGGAATTACCACTTTTGGACATTTCATGATGATACCATCTTCCATCAAAATCTCTTCTCTATAAGGAAAATACTGCTGCACGTCTAGTGGTAAACAAGATTGTTTTGCTGGCCATCCGTGACTGATACATGTTTCAGCTTCTGGAGAATTGGACCGGAAGTTGTGTAAGTTCTAAGCTCATCAAGACTTGTGGAAGAAATATTTCTCACTTCCATAACTTCAGAATCAGCTTTCTCATTGTCATGCTGGTCAGTGGTTTGTCTGGGTGATCTGGATAAAATATCAGCAAGATAAAGAAGTTTGCTTTTGTGTAAACCATATTGAAATTGTACTTTTGCAATTTTAACATCATGCATTGTAATCTAGCTGCAGCTGTCTGCATTGGTTTTCTCAAGATAGTAACAAGAGGATGGCGTTCAGTTTCAGTCTGGATAGGTCAGCCATAAATATAATCGCTGAACGTTGAACATGCAAACACTATTGCCAAAGCTATTTTTCAGTTTGCGCATACTGCATCTCAGTTTCAGTTAGAGTCATAGACGCATAGGCTACTGGTCTATCCTGCTGAAGAATTAGTGCACCAAAACCATATTTTGAAGCATCACAGGAAAGAGTTACAGTTTTGTGAACATCATAGTATCTCAAAGTGGGTGGACTGGCAATTTTCTGTTTCATGATATCAAATGCTCTTTGGTGTTGTTCCAAGCAGGACCAAGTTACATTTTTGCATGTCAGCTCTCATAGCAGTGCTAAAAGCTCACTTAAATCAAGAATGAACTTGTCCAAATAGTTGACCATGCTAAGAAAACATTGTAAAAATGTGGCATTCTCTGGAGCTGACATTTCAAGAACTGCAGCTTGCTTGGACAGATCTGGTCGTAAGCCTGAAATGGTAAACAAATGACCCACATAAGTAACTTCTTTTAGCCTGAATTTACATTTATGAGGATTCAGTTTAATATTCACTTCATGAGCATGATCTAGAACGTTCCTGAGGTTTCTAGCATGTTTGACTTCACCATTGCCTCCTCCAAGAAGTGAAGCCTTCCAACAATGCAATAGAGCACTTTTTTTTTGGTTATCTATGTGCTCCATTGCATGTTGGAAGACTTCACTGGCAGAATTTATCCCAAATGGCATTCTCAATAATCTGTACCTTCCAGATGTTGTACTGAAAGTGGTTAGCAAGGAAGATTTTCAATCAGAGACACCATCAACATAAAAAGTAGGTTCGCAGTAGTTGGAATGCTCTCTCTTAATAAAAGAATGTGCCTCTTCAGATTTACAAAGCTTTCTGAAATGATTCCACTTTTTACGTCTGTGGCATTGCTGACCAAAAGCTAAGCACTTTTCTCATTTAGGTTCATGACTGCCTCTACAATTACGACAGTTAACTATGAGGTTTACCATGGGTTTTGCTAACTCACCCCTCATTTTTGTGTGTGTGCCCTGGGTTTTACTAAAGCTGCCCTGGGTTCATTGTGGGAGCCGCACCCTTTAACCTATATGTCTTAATCTCATGCTGCATACTATCAACATTCATGCTGGAAGAAGCTGCAAGCATGCTCTTTTCCATCATAAGCATATTAATGTGTTTTCTGTAAGCTCATATATCTGACAAATCTCTGTGCCTTTGCTTAAAGTTAAAAAACTGTCTCGAAGCAAAATCTTTCACACACTGCATCATTATTGACACCATATACAAGCCTGTCTTTTATCAACTCATCTCTCAGATCACCAAATCTGCATGTTTTTGCCTTGTTCTCAAGTCAGTTATATATGCTGCAAACGTTTCACCAAGCTTTTGATCTATTATGTAAAATATGTACCTTTCCATTGTAGTATTCATTTGAGGGTTGCACATTTCTCTAAATTTACATTTTAAGCACTCAGGGTCTTCCCGCATTTCAGCCTGTACCACAATATGGTGGTCTTTCCCCTCCTCTGCATAAACAGCAGGTGCATACGCAGATGAACATTCTCTCTCAATGGCTTCTGAACCAGCTAAATTGAGCAGAATAAATGCTTTTGTATGTGTGTCATTGTCAGAAAAAGCAACCTGTATGAAAATATCATATTCTTGCTCAAACACTCTCGAAATTTTCAGCAATATTATTAGCAAACATAAGTGGACAAGGTATGCAAAATTCCTCTGCCATGCCTAATAAGTGTCAAACACACACTAGGTACTTGTAATTATATTCAACTGCACAACAGTCTCTTTGAAATAACTACTCTTTGAAAAGGCTGTACTGTAATACTGCACACTCTGCCAGCACTTTGCACACTTTAGACACTTTGAATAGCTTTAGTTAATGGGAAAAAGTAGTATGTTGTGAAAAAAATGCAGTCATTTTCTCTTTTTCAAACATTTTATACAATTTGGATTTGTTTCAAACATTTTTTGTAATTATTTCAAGTACTTTTATCAATATGTCTCAGTTTTGACCATTTCATTTATTCAGTAATTTGTTTTTAATGTTCTGAATGTTTCCCTTTATATTTGTAGAGGGAAAATCATTTAAATGAGTTTAAGTACCTGGAAATATTTTCTGACCTTTTTATGAGTCGTTTGAGACACTGCTGTCTATTCCTTCATGTCTTACTGTGCGCCTCATGGTTTTAAGATGTTTTGACTTCGGATCCCATTCTGACACCATGCCACTCATCTTGTGTATTCAAATAAGATGATGAGGCTTGGGTGTTCATTTAAGATGTTTCTTACACACAAACACATTAGGATAGATGACTGAAACATAAAACTCTAGGGACCTAAGCCTTGTCACCACAATAAACAGAACATGCTGGAGGGATAGATTCCTATCCCAGAGACTTCTCATACTCTGGAACAAACTACCTATCTATATCAAACAAAGCTCCTTATTAGCACTCTTCAAGAAAAATCTTGATGATTGGATGGGAGATAGGAAATTCACCCCGGGGATCACTTCTGTGGCTCTGCTTGACAGGGGCACAGGAAAATAATTTTTTTGGGTAGCAAAAGCCAGGGTACCATTTGGATAGGCTTATATAGGCCCTAGGGCCAATAGCCTAGTACCTACCTATGAATCTATGAACTAGCTAACTGACTGACTGCTGCACACATACATGCTTTCACTCCATCTGTTTACACAAAATGGCACTTTGCTTGCACGTGCTCAGTACTTATTTGCACACGCCCACAAACTACAGTGTCTTTAATGGCACAGCACACATGCTATGATCTACACTCCCTGTGTTCACGTGGGTTTCCTCAGGGTGCTCTGGTTTCCTCTCACATTCCCAAGACATGCTACCCTAGGTGTTTGTGCATGCATGTGCCTTCTGAGGAAGGTTGGGCACCGGGCTGGCAACTCCACAATGTAAAACTGCCACTTGTTCTGCAGACTGATGATCCACAGTGGTGATCCCTAATGGGCACAGCCAAAAGGAAAAGAAGACTAGTCTTTATAGCTATAGAGTCACAAATAATAATTAAACCAAACCAGCCAGCAGCACAACACCTTTTAAAAAAAAATTGTCTGTCTTCAGCAACTAAAAATTTAAATCTGAAAAGAATTTTAAATAGAACATAACAAAATATTTTCAAGACAAAAGTAGGTTGATCATAGATCCACCAGAAGAGTCCTGCTTGGTACAGTGGGTTGGGTGTCAGGTGTTAAACTGATGAGTGATGAGTTTGATTCTGACTGACGGTGGTATGGAGAGCCAATGCCGTTTATTATACAGCATGGTAAGGATATGATCTCTAGCAGGCTAGAATTGTCCCAGTTTTTGGGTTCATTTTAGTGGGCGATAGTCCCACAGTACCAGGGCAGGGCTGGAGCCTGGTTATCATTAGCTTTCACCTCCTTGCAGTGCTAAAAAAATGAAGTAAATTTTGCTCCAGACTAATTCTAATGATCTATTAAGAATGCTAAGTGCTATGAGTTGTGCCAACATTACGCTGTAATGTTCTATCCAAATTGCCACTTCAAAGTCTCTATTATCTCATAACATCTGATTACTATCCATACTAAATAGGGTCCCAGAAAGTTTCCATCACTGTTAGGGGGTGATATCACCCATGTTGCGACCCATTGGTTTAAGCAAAAGTAACTGAAAAGTAACGCGCATTTAATTTACTAGTTACTAAAAAAGTAATATATTACTTTTACTAGTTACTATTTTGAAAAAGTAACTAGTTATGTTACTAGTTACTAGAAATTATAATATATGACAGTAATATATTACATATTGTAATATATTACTCCCATCACTGTTCTAATCTAATAGGAACACTAATCAATCTATCTACAATACGTAACTGAATAAACCTCCAGAGAACATAACCCTTAGTATCTCAAGGCACACAAATACCTCTACAATGGCAGAGTCAAACGACTTGGAGAAATTAAAAAACAGAGCCACAATTCTAGTAGGAGAAAAGCAGAGAAGTATAGAATATCAATATCTGATTAGAAAAATAGTTCTTTTTCACAGATGCCTGGGTTACAGAAGAGGGTAGTACAACAGCATACCTGAAATAACATAAAAAAGCAAATATTACTTTAAACAAGAATAATCCAAGAAAATTTATTAATATTCAAGTTTAATTGAAGCAGTATTTACAAAAGAGCAGAAATAAAGTTTTAGTGTCCCTGACTGATAGTAACAAATAATTTAAATAGCATTTTATAGAACAGTCACAATATACAGAAACAAATACCATTAATGATAAAACATGGCTGCCTGTATTAACAACTCAGTTATCCATTTATATGTAAAGATGTTGTGGTAAACTACAGGGCTTGAGAGTATGCAAAGCAGTCTGTATGTCATTAGACACAAAGCCAAAAAAATGATCATACCATATGCTATAAAGACAAAGTGTGTTTGTATTGTGGGCACAAAAGAGAAAGAGACAGAATGGTAATAATTCCAAAACAACGATGAGTACTTCCCCCTGTGAGGCTAATGCTTGAATAAAATGTTGCATGTGGCAGTTATGTGTACCAATAAACTACAGGACTGAACTTGTTTTTTCATTTCCAGGACCTATGCACCTGGAGAAACTGCCTGTAAAACAGAGCACAGGTTTCTGATTAGTTGAGTGAGATGAGATATTTAACACTGCAGGGATATGACAATCACTGTAATGCAGAGGGCCTATTTTTAAATGAGGGATCATTGCAAACTATGCTTTTAGTATTAACAGTGTTGGCCAATCTGTATAGTACTGCCTTTGCCACTATGACCCTGTTGGCTCAGACTGGATTTGAATTCAGGGTGTTTGAGGCTTGGCAGACATTACAGCACTAAACTACAAGATAGGAGACTAGGAGAATTTGCTTGTGAACAAAGAGCTGATGTTACATATCTGATTAGGAAGCTATATTTGGTGTAAAAGATGGAACATACTTATATTAAGTGTTTACGAATGTTGGACCATGTACTTGCAAGTGGTGTGGAAATGGACCATCCTTAATGCCAACCACAAGTAAATAAGCAAATGTGGTCAGTATTTTTACGTACATGTGATGTATCTACAATGAGTAAGGTATGCCTCGTGCACAACATGTGATGTATCTACAATGAGTAAGGTACTCCTCGTGCACAACATGTGATTTATCTACAATGAGTAAGGTACTCCCCGTGCACAACATGTGATGTATCTACAATGAGTAAGGTACTCCTTGTGCACAACATGCGATGTATCTACAATGAGTAAGGTACTCCTCGTGCACAACATGTGATGTATCTACAATGAGTAAGGTACTCCTAATGCACAACATGTGATGTAGCTACAATGAGTAAGGTACTCCTCATGCACAACATGTGATGTATCTACAATGAGTAAGGTACTCCTCATGCACAAATTAATTTACAATATAACATTAGGGAAGGCAATGCTTCAATATACAACATTATCCTGTTACCATGCAACAGAAAAACAAGTTGTCACCCAGAAATACTAATGCTGGTCACATGATGACTATCAGCCCCGCATATGAAAGTTGTAGGTGAATGAACCTAATTTTGAATTTATGCACAATGCAAATAGGAAGTAATCCACTATATTTCCCTCCTGACACTGGAAACTACAATGGTTGGCTAACTGAGGCAATAGTGTCCAGCTGCCATGTTCTTGGTATTCTAAAATATATCCAGTTTGCTTAGTGAATATTCATACAGTTGTGGCAAACTTCCCCCCTTTTAATACTTTTATTCTACTTTCAAGATAAGCATAAACAGTTTTTTCTTCCCCTAACCTCTTCCTACTCAGGATTTGCAGTTAAGAGAGTCATTCAGTTTAAACTTATAAAAGCGTTTTCAGTTTTTCAGCAATTCTTCAAGTTCAGCACCTTGGTATAAGGTTTCTGAAACTGACATGTCTATAAAGTCTTTAATCAGTCTTTTCATGCAGGGGATGTAGCAGCACACACATACCACCAGTAGGATCATTCCTACACAGATGGCAATCAGGATTTTCATCAGGATACTGCCCCACCCCCCAAACAATCTCTTGAAAAAGTCCATCAAAGGATTTGGTCCTGGATTGGTCATGGCTGACACCTGCTGAATTACCTCAAGATGATTGTCTATCTCGTGTTTATGGTCAGGAATATACGAACAGCACTCCTCCTGGATTAAAGCGCACGTACTGCCTCTCACCGCTAGGGTGAAGTCAAGAGCCATGCGGTTTTGAAGCACTGCTGTTCTCATGGCAGTCAGTTCATCAGTCACCAATTCTAGGGCAGAAAAGGTTGCATTGCTCATTATTTTGAGAAGTTTAGACAATTTTCTCAGTTCCCAGATTGATTTTGTTGCTCCATATGCTGGCAGTACACCTGCCCACGAGATGATGGTATCACTCAAGTTCATATGTGACAGTCCATTTTTCCCTAAGCCCACAGCATGATAGTTTTTCCAGCCCACATTGATTTACTCCACTGGATTGACAGGCTTCTTGATTTCTCGTCGAACATTCCGAATTTTCCCTTGAGGTAAAACTGCTGTGTGTCATATGGCCGGAACCAGGTACCCCAAATAACAACTGCCAGACCAATTCTCAGTAACCCCTTATATGCTTTCCTACCACATACAAAGTAACAGTCTTCTACTTTGGTAGTAACTTTACTGTGTCCTGGCTCTGGATGAAACATTTGTTTGTCTATCATAGACAGTTGTCTATAAAGGTCAGCATTATGTTTTACTTCATCAGTTGTCCTATGCATCAGTTCAACAAATGAATCATAGCTTGTGTTGCAATAGGATCCTGTGTTATCAGTTTTATTGTAGCATCTATAGGGAACAGTCACATTGCAATTGCTCCAACTCACCTGAACTGTATCATTTTTGTAAAAACACACAGTCCCCTTCTGTCGAACAGACAAGTGCAATGCTACTTTATCTTGAGATGTGACATCTGATGTATCATAGACTAAGTTTTCCCAGGTGTTGTTGGCTCCTAGGGGGACTGAAGTTAGCAATAACCCCCTGTATGCTGTTGGCAAAGCTGTGCAAATCCAGCAATTCGAAACATTGAAGGTCTCAGCATACACATATTTGATTGCCTGGTAAGTGTTGAAGTTTGGGTGCCACTCTGCATACAACTCTGCATGCTTGTTTAGTCCAGTTTGTGTGGCTGAGAAAAGGAATGGCCACAACAAAAAGATTATTGCCACTAGTACAGTCTACAGGATGGTTATGCAATACTTCTGAGGAAACGGTTGTTCTGCATTCCTGTTTTCTCCGACTCTTCCGAATAGGTGCATTTGGATCTTACTGGATTCTTTCATCTTTATTTCAGACATGTGTTCTTACTCTCTGCCCTAATAGGACCTTCAGCACTGATGGTTTCTTCACTGGGGTTGAGGCGGATCAGTCCTATTGATCTGACCCCCTTTGTAGCCAGACTTTGTGCTGAGGGCCCTGGTGGAGAGGTAAGATTTTTGTCCAGTTCAAAGTTCTTAACTAGTTTGCAGTGTATCAGGTGGATCCACGAAGCTCACTCTGCTATCTTGACTGCAGTGGGTGTCGAAAGAAGCACCTGGTAGGGACCTTCCCACCTTGGCGATGACCAATTCTTCTTCTTTATAACTTTTATCCACACCCAGTCTCCGGGTGTCACTGCCACTTCTGATGTCTCGGTTTGTTTTCTATCTGAAACAGAATTTAACTGCAGCAGATGCTTAGAATTCATTAACTTCCTCATATATTCAGCTAGTGTAAAATCAGCTTCCTGGTCTGATGATATGAGAAGTTTCCACTGGGGTGTATAATAAGCCCTACCAAATAACTTTTCAAAAGGAGTCAATCCTTTTGCTGTAGGGACAGTTCTCATGCTCAACAGTGCCAGGGGTAAACAGTATAACCAGTTTTTCCCTGTCTCAGCTATCAATTTTCTCAATTTGTTTTTTAATATACCATTATGCCTTTCAACTAGCCCTGCAGATTGTGGATGGTATGCACAATGATTTTTTAAAGAAATACCAAAATGCTTACTTAACTGCTGTATGGTTTGATTTACAAAGTGTGTACCATTGTCACTGTAGATCCTTTCCAGAATGCCAAATCTAGGGATGATTTCCTTGACAAGTACTTTTGCCACCGTAGCTGCATCTGGATTTTTGGTTGGAAAGGCTTCTGCCCACCTGGAAAAAATATCTACAATGACAAGACAATACTTCTTATTTTCACATTTGTTCAATTCTATGAAATCCATACAGATAGTGTGAAATGGATATGGTGGTATAGGGAAACTCCCTTGCTTGGGCTTTATCGCCCCCTGTGCATGATGTTTGTTACAAATTTGACATGTCAAACAAAATTTTTTAGAGTAGTTTGTAAATCCGTACGTTGTGAACACCTGGTTCACCAGCTGTACCATC
Organism: Protopterus annectens; assembly: GCF_019279795.1. Lineage (NCBI taxonomy): Eukaryota > Metazoa > Chordata > Ceratodontiformes > Protopteridae > Protopterus > Protopterus annectens. Next base: position 252,014,735 of record NC_056741.1, on the reverse strand, counting down.
CCCCCTGTTGAGACATGGCACTGCCCATGCTCAACAAAGCTGCATACTGAAACAAATTAGATGGTAGTATCGGTTTCCATTCTCTAGAGATGTACTGCCCCTTTTCAAGAATTGCTCCTCGTTTTATCCATCGTTGTTTTTCAGCTTGTGTAGTGAGTGTCTGCATTGTTCTTAACATTTCTAAGTCTAAAATCTCAGAGGGTTGTAGTTCCTCATTTAAAAAAAATACTTCTGTAGATGCTTGTTTTGCAGCTGTATCAGCTCTCGCATTACCTTTTGGAATCCTATCTTGTTGCTTGGTGTGAGCTGTGCATTTACAAATGGCTACTTTCTGAGGTAACTGAATAGATTCTAAAAGATCTAAAATAAACTGTGCATGATTGATGGGTTTGCCAGTAGATGTTATCATTCCCCGGTTTTTCCACTGTTGCGCAAAAACATGTACAGTAGAAAAAGTGTACTGGCTGTCAGTAAAAATGTTTACACATTTACCTTTTGCTAAGGTACATGCCCGTGTCAGGGCGATCAATTCTGCTGCCTGTGCAGATAAGTTGTGTGGTAAAGGTTTTGCTTCTATAATCTCAGTATCAGAAACTACTGTATATCCTACTAGGTTCTGCCCTGCAGGACCCCTTTTGCATGAGCCATCCACGTAGTATGTCACCTCGGCATCATCCAAGGGGACATCCGTGAGATCTTTTCTAGGTAGTGTCTTTTGCTGAATTACCTGCAGGCAGTGGTGCGGTGTGCCATCTGCAGGGGTCGGGAGCAGAGTAGAAGGGTTTAAAATCGTGCATCATTCAATTGCCATGTGAGGTTGGCTCAGCAATATAGTCATACAGGAAAGATGCCTAGCAGGGGAAAGATATGCCACCTTTTCTTGTAGTAAAATAATTGTGACTGCATGAGGTACTCTTAAAGTGAGAGGGTGGAATAAGACTACTGAGGCTGAAGCCTGTACTGCCATTGCAGCTACAACTACTGCTTGTACACAGTGGGGTAAGGATCGTGCCACTGGGTCTAGTTGTGATGAATAGTAAGCAATGGGGCATTGCTTATCCCCATGCTGTTGTGTTAACACTGATGTCATGTAACCCTGCTTACAATCTACAGTGTGGAAAAAACGTTTATGATAGTTTGGCAATCCCAGAACTAATGAGGACTCTATTAACTGCTTCAGTTTGCAGAAAGCAGTTTCTGCTTCTGGTGTCCATTATAACAAATCCTGTGCTGCCATAGGCTTCTTATATATTTGGTCAGTCAGTGGTGCAGATTCCAAAGCATAGTTTGGAATCCAGCTCCGGCAAAAATTAGTTGTACCCAGGAAGGACATCATTTCTTTCTTGGTAGTGGGTTTTGGTGCTTGCAAAATTGCTATTTTTCTGTCCTCATCTAATGTTCTGCCTTCCTTGGATATTACATATCCCAGGTATTTAACTTGTTTTTTCCAAAGCTGCAGTTTACTTTTATTTACCTTATTTCATTCAGTGGCTAAAAATCGTAGAAGTGCCATGGTATCTTCTCTACAATCCTGCTGGGTGGGGGCTGCCACCAAGATGTCATCAACATAAAGTAAAATCTGACTGCCTCTTGGTGGGGTGAATCCTGCCAAGTTGCTTGCCATTTCTTGTGAGAATATTGTTGGACTTTCACAATATCCCTGTGGTAGTCGCGTATTTCCCCTGAAATATGAATGCAAACCAATACTGGCTGTCACGGTGTATTGGTATTGAAAAGAATGCATTGCTGATGTCTACCACAGAAAAATACTTCTGTTGAAGTTTTAAATCATTCAACAGGGTGTGTGGGTCTGGCACCGTAGGTGCCCTTGGTATCACTGCATCATTTACAGCTTGTAAATCTTGGACCATACGCCATTCTCCATTTGCTTTTTTGACTGGAAACAAGGGTGCGTTACATGATGAATAGGGAGATTCTACTAGTATCCCTCCTTTAAGTAAGGCTGCTATAATAGGCTTTATCCCTGCCTCTGCATCTTTTCTTAAGGGTTACTGTCTTTTTTGTGGTCTGAATGCTGATTTTGGTGTGATAGTAACTGGTCCTGCTGTACGAATAAGTCCTACATTTGATTTTCCTGTTGACCAGAGAGTCTCTGGTATAATTTGTAAGGCATTTACTTCCTCCTTTAACAGGAGTGTCAGTCAGCTGTCCTCACCAGACTGTAAGTGCACAGCTGGGTTGGTCTGAGTTATCCAATTTAACTTCTGTATTTGTATTCCCTGTTCTTACAGTTCTAGTTCTGTTTCTCCCATCTCGTGACTTTTTCTCCTAGGTCTGCCCATTCTATATTTCTGTTTTTGGTTAAGCTAACATGTGGTAATCGATTGGATTTATAAAGTGCAAAGAACTCCTGGGGTAATGAATAGCTGGCTACACTGTTCCCTTCTGTGTCCCAGTACAGGTTACGCAATATCAATCTATTTGCATGATTCTTAAACAATTCTTGCTCATATTCCTTATCAGGTCCTGGTGTATTGCAATAATACAGGGTACAGTGCAACAGGTGTTGCTTATCAATGTCAAGGGAGGGGAACTTGCTGATGGCTACATTCATTAACTCTTTGGTTACAGTCCCTGGACCAGTCGTAACCAAGTCCTGGCTGTACCAATAAAACATTTCACCCTCCGATTGCACTGCAAAGGTATCAATTTGTCACTGTGCTTCCATACCCTGCATGGTTGGGACTACTGCTATACCAAATAGCTGCATGAGGTCTCTGGCCAAGAGGTTTACTGGGCATTTTGCAGAAGCAACAATTTTGCTTTTTTGTGTCAATCCCGAAATTGGATCAGTTATTGCAATGTCATGGGAGAGAGGCTCCCAATACAGCTGTCCATTAGCTGTTTAGACCAGTATGTAATCAGGTGTCTCTGTGTTTTCTGGCAGTTTGGAGGGATGTATCAGGGTTTGTGATGCCCCTGAGTCACACAAGAATTTGACTTCCCTCCCTTCTACCAAAAATGTAACTTCTGGTTTTGTGTCTGCTAAATAGAGCTCCAAGCTCAATAAGGCTAGGTCTAATATTTCATCTTCTTCATTGTCACTAACTTACTGCACTTCCTCTACTCCCTCTATCACATTCTCATTTGTCCCTTCTTCGCTAGCCCCTTCTAGTGATTCCTGACTACCATATAGTCAGTCCTCACCCTCTTTGTCTTCCGTTGTTGCCTTCTTGTTTTTCTTGCAATCCTTTGCCAAATGTCCCTTTTTACTGCATTTAAAACATTCTCCCCTTTTCTTTCGCCCTTCCAGGTCCTCTGATCATTGATCAGATTGTTTGTTTCCCTGTGCATTTTTCTTGCCCTTTTTCCCGGACTGTACTATGTAAACTTCTGCTCCATCTTCTACAGAAAATACTTGAGCTTTCTTTTTCTTTTTGCTATTAAAATGCCTTTCAGCATGCCTAGCATATTCAAGTAATGATTGTAACCTGCTTGTACGATGATCTACCATGTGTTTTGTAATAAAACTGCTTATAGGTGCAATACTGCCCTTTAAAAATACATTCTTTAACTGCTGTTCATATGGGGAATCTTGTGTTTGATCTTCAGGAACCTGAATTCCACAGTGGTTATTAAAACACTCTAATAGTCTGGCATAATATTGGTCAATAGTTTCACCTTCTTGTTGGATGCATTGATTAATGCAAGTCCAGTCTGCCCTAGGTTTCCATTTTTCAGAGATGCGGTCTGTAAGACCTTTTACTCTGGTGTCTAATTCTGCGCTGCTATGTGGGAGGGGTCTTTGTGCAGCGTCACGGGGATTCCAGTTCCCACTAATCATATACCAGTATGGCCCTACAATTTGTCTAACTACCTTTTCTACCTCTTTTCCATTTAAGCTATAACTCAGCCTCATTCCTTGTAAATCTTCTGAGAATTTTCTAAAATTAACCTTTGGATGGGAAATTCCCTCAGTGGCTTTCCGGATGTCTTTCGGAGTCCAAGGTCTATACACTAAAATAGTTGGGTCCTGATTGTCTTGACCTGCCTGAGGGTTAGGTACTTCTATAAGTGGACATATTTCTTCTTTTTCACTTATAGATCGTGAATTTTTAACCATTTGCTATAACTGGATGCCTTCATCTGAGTTACCTGCCTTTGTTCGGGACCTGGTACCGATGGGGTCTCTAATTTTAGTTAGTTTTAGTTTCATAATGTCTCTATCATCAGTGACCACAGGATATCGCGGGGGTGGACTAACCTGTTCACTTGCTTCATATTCCGGTAAGGGAGGCGGAGGTATGTTATTACTAAGTTATTATCCTCCTTGTCTAAAAACATTGCTTTTGAATTTTTGTTCTTTTGTTCCCTACGGTTTACTTCCTCAATCCACCTGTGTGCCTGAGGAATTCCTAATTTACGTTGCTTTTTTACCCGACCTTTGGAATTGGTTTTGAGCTGTTTGACAAGTTTGATAAGCGGGGAGTTTTCTAATTTTCCGTCAAATTCGTACTTATTAACCCATTTTGAATAGTATTTAATATTGTCAGCGCGCTGCGACTGCATGTATTTTGTGTCTTCTGTTAATGGTGGATTTTGGGATCTTTTCATGCAATTATTACCCATTTTGTTGTACCCTTTGATTGTTATGTAACTTTTCTTAATTTTTTAACGTGGTACCACAGATTTTGTTATAGTCTCTTCAGAATGACTGCCTACTTATTCTGTTTCTCCTGATCTATGACAAGACAGTAATCTTTTTTGTCCCTGACTTGTAAGAAAAATACAGTCTAACAAAAACAATACATATCTAGTCCCTGATCTAAAACAGAAAACAGAAAAAAGTAGATTCACCTTACCTGAGCCCACATGATTGATCACCAATTCGTGGAGACCCGTCCTTCACTCACAGATCAGAAAGTGGCTGGCCTCTTTTGAATGACAATTCAGTCAGAGGGCTTTTCAGATAAGAAGAACCAATTTGGTTTCTTTCCCGTATGGTTTCAACCACCTGGCCTGTCTGATCCGAGGTGAAGAGAGGGTTCCGGTCCAAAGGACCAATCTGTCAAAGGAAAAAACTTCAAAGACCAATTCACGTTAGGTTCAAGCAAGGCACCCTTTATTACTTGCAGCAAGGAAACAAAGCATGTAGGCACAAGATTTGTCTGAATCATTGGTGATTAGTATGTTATTCTTATACAGTTCTCTTCCTGTCACAGAGAAAATGTTACCATTCTATTGCTGACGTAGTTAGACACAGCTTTCTGTATGTTCTACAGAAAATGTTGCTAGACTTATTGCTGACCAAGTTAAATTATCTGCTGTTCTGCAAAACATTTTGAGAAAAACAACCTGGCCTTGGGCTTATTTCAGTCCATTTCAACTATTCAATTATTCTATTGTACTGTTCTAATACATGTGTTACATTTTGTCTAGATTCAAGTTACATTTCTAGCTTTAGTACAAGTAATGCTGACTATGGTTTAAACTTTCAAGCATCTATTGTTTTCTTAATCAATAGCTTCTAGCAGCTGCATGTTTTCTCATGGCATAAGCAGAAATGAATATCCCTTTGTTAAGTTTCATGACATTAGTAGAAATGAATTGTCTCTTGTTATTTTCATGACATTAGCAGAAATAAAATGCTTCTTGTTAAGTTTCTAATAGCTGTGCAGATTCATGCAGTGTGAGCAGAATAAATGTATTAACCCTTTTAAATCTCGAATGCACTAAGCATGCATATTACTATTACATATTTTTCTAACAATCTACAGTGAGTAAGGTACTCCTCTTGCACAACACGTGATGTATCTACAGTGAGTAAGGTACTCCTCGTGCACAACATGCGATGTAGCTACAATGAGTAAGGTACTCCTCGTGCACAACATGTGATGTATCTACAATGAGTAAGGTACTCCTCTTGCACAAATTAAGTTACAATATAACATTAGGGAAGGCAATGCTTCAATATACAGCATTATCCTGTTACCATGCCACTGTCTTCTTATTGTTGTTACAGAAAAACAAGTTGTCGCCCAGAAATACTAATGCTGGTCACATGATGACTATCAGCCCTGCATATGAAAGTTGTAGATGAATGAACCTAATTTTGAATTTATGCACAATGCAAATAGGAAGTAATCCACTATACATCCCTCCTGACACTGGAAACTACAATGGTTGGCTAACTGAGGCAATAGTGTCCAGCTGCCATGGTCTTGGTATTCTAAAATAAATCCAGTTTGCTTAGTGAATATTCATACAGTTGTGGCAAACTTCATGAAATATACCTAAGGTATACATTCAGTATGTACAGTCAGTGCAGTTCAGGTACATGTTTTAATTTGACGAGTTCACTAAAATGGTGCAGAATGACTCCTACGGCTATGTGTCACATGAGAGAGCATTGAAGTGTAGATTCTAATGGCAAAATGTAGGAACACACATTCATTAGTACAAAACTACTTTCTTATGTCTCAGACTTAAACTCTGACCCTTGAGAAGTTTTCTTTTATTTGCAAAATATAAAGCAGTTACTTACAACACTAGTGAGTGTTATTTTTTACTGGGGAGAGTTGAAATGTTTTTGTAGTATACTGATATATAGTTAATGTAAGCTAAAATGAGAGATGGAAAAATAACAAATGTGTTTGCACAGTACAAGCACCAAATCTACTTAAACTGGGAAAAAGAAGCTAGATTACTACATGTACTTTTCCCTACAATAAAAATAATATAAAATTATGTTTTGTTTTTTTAATGCCCACAAAGAGGGATGAATATCAAAACACCTTGCAGTTGCACTGAGATATTTAAGGCTGGAGTACCTTAATGTGTCCTGAAACACCATGAATGGCATACCTGTCAGATGAGGACGCCATCCTTGAATGATACTGAAGTGTACAAGCACCATGAATGGCATACCTGTCAGATGAGGTTGCCATCCTTGAATGATACTGAAGTGTACAAAGTGTTCCATAACTTAAATGCACCGACTAAAGCTGGAGATCTATAAAAAGGTAAAAAAATTCCACTATAAAAAGCAGCAATTGAGCCGTTTAAACGTCATATTTGCATCTCGGTGTGAAGAAATGTGGAAAGGTTACTGAATGCCATTCAAGCACTGCAGACATATGAATAAGCTGTTAATGTGTAATTAATAATCAAAGTGAATTTGCATTTAAATCCACAAAGATCTGCAGATTAGGGTTAAAGGTGATTAAATTTGGGAAAACATTTTTTGTAATAAAAAGTTCATTTCTGGTTTGAGTAGGATGACCGTATTACTATCTCTTCACATATTGAAGCACATCTGTAATGCCTAATGGCACAATTCACTTCTCTAAGAGGAAAAAAAGATCAATACGTTTTGTCACATAAGACATATCTTCCCGTGGGTCCTAATGAGCTTGGAAGCCATAATTAAACTGTCAGCTACCTTCCAGTGAAACCTTGTTAAATAGTAAGGCAATGACATGCTCTTCCATTAGTGTTACCTGACAATGAAATAAGTCTTGGTAGGAACAGACTGCATTATTACACATCTAATTGCATTCGCCTTTAATTGTTCCCGTCTTTCACTCTTGCTTCCTCCTTCCTTCCTTTATATTTCCCTCAGTTCTTTCAATTTTATTTAAAAGTATGTAAGGAGAGAAGCTTATGTAGCAAAGAAGGCAGTTAATAAATGAGAAGGCAGGAGGCTGCATAGGCAGACAATAGCTTAGATATATAAGAAAGAAAATGAATACAAGTACCAGAAGAAAATAGATTTATTAGAATATACACTAGTGCTTAATTCCCTTAAGCATATTCACATCTTACAGATGGCTGCGAAGAAACTATACAGACTCATTTCTCTTACCAGTCGTACTATAAAGACTCATTTCTCTTAGTAATCATACTAAACAGGCTCATTTCTCTTTCTAATCATTTCAGACATTCACTGTCACTTCCTGTTAAAAAGCTGGTTGATCACTGTTTTGCCTTCACTTTATATTACTGCTCCATGTTAGTTCATTGCTTAACTAACATTTTATACAATAACTTCCTAGACTCATAGAATCTAAGTACCCTCACACTCAGAAAAGGCTATCCCTTGAACTTACCAAAGGGGAAAAGATTCAGTAAAATCAACTCCGTGAACTAGAAGCTACTGTCCAGTGAGGGCTGTAATGAACTGTATTATAGGAACACGAGATCCTAGCTGCTGTTCTAAGATATATGTTGGACTACTGAAAGTTGAGATTCAGTAGTGCAATCACTAAAACTAAGAATATTTAAATGCAATTCAAGAGAAATAATGTCAAACTTCCAAAACTGCTGTTACATCTTAAAAGCATTTTTTTGCAAAGGCAAGAAGCTCTGTACCCATCACTACTCATATCTATATCTATCTATCCATCTATCTGTCTATCTATCTATCTATCTATCTATCTATCTATCTATCTATCTATCTATCTGACTATACATACTAACTCTGACGGCCAGCTCTAGTTTCATAGAGGGATAAAGCCCTATCACCTAGACAGCTCAAGTCTGATTAGCGGCTTGAGTTCTTGTTGGAACTGGCATGAGAGAAGAGAGAAATGAAGAGGTGGAGCCTGCAAACCTCTCCATAGGGGTAGGGTGGCTATATGTGTTAGAAAAGTAACGTGGCAGGTACCATTTATTGAAATTGCTTAACTGTGAGTGATACATTTAAATTCAAGCCCTGCTGATTAACACCCCTATATAAAATTGTGCCACAATGAAAGCTGGGCAACAGTTTGCAAACTCACCTTTTACTATAGGAGTATCAGAGGGCTGTGGGTTTTATCCACACAATAAGTGCCTGGATTTCTGCTCTATTCCTTTTACTGTCTTGTAGCATGTGGAAGTGGTACTCCTTTCATGAGGTGTTAAACCCAGGTCTCATTTCATGATTTGGTGATAGTTTGAGGTGAATTTTAAAGTTCCCATGACACTTATCAAAACATATGAAAAGAGAAGGAGTGGTTTTATTAAGCTTCAGAAAAAAAATCAAATAATAGCCAGTTCAGTAACTAAACAAAACTATTTGCAAACGTAAGAACAGGCAACTTCCTTGGCTTCGTGGTCACATTTTCTCCATCTCTGCAAATATCACCTTCGGTCTCCTGTCTAAGTAGATCATAAATACAGTCAGAATATTACAGTCAACAAAAGTAAAGGAAGCAGTATACATTTCTTAAATAAATAATGTAAACCAAATTAGAATGACTGACAGTTGTATAACTAGAACTTTCAGCTCTAGAATTCAGTGTTCTCACTTGTCATGGCAACACTGCTCCACATTCATTGTCACCAATCAGGATCTCTGATTTTATTAGCATATCTGATTTGTTAATTTGATACCTACACTATATTTCTGAGGTTCCTTTTTTAGTGGAAAACTGAGAAGATGGCTGGTAAATTATGGGATGCAAAATATATGACAAGGTAGACAAAGCACAGATGATTTTAATAAATTTCTGTAAAACAGGTATAGAGCACATGAAGGAAACCAGAAGTTTCTATGTGAAATAATTTGCGGTATGCAAAACTGGTACAGTAAATGAAAAACAGTTAAGGCACATGACCAGAGGGATGTTATACATAGTTATTGTAGAACACACGCATGTAAACTTGTTGGGTAACAGACCCATGGCTGGAACAGGATCATCCATTATTTTATCTTCTTTTTAAATACACTGCAATGAAAAGGAATTGTACTGTATAGTGCTATCAGTTGTATACCATTTTGCATGATAGTCCTGATTTGGGCAGTCACAGCCTACAAACACATGGAGAATTAGCAATATCATCATATTTTAGCAGAAAACATGTTTTTTGCTTTTTTCTAAACACTACAGAAAGCTATGGCACTGTAACTCAAGCACATTAATATGATATAAAGCAATTGAAACAGAAAACATCCCACAAAGTCTTTATTTTAAGATAAAGTGAAAATAAGCCTTTTGCGTTGCCTAAATATGTGAATTATCCTTCAGAATTTCTCATTACGCTAACGAATGTCTCATTCTAGGTTTCTGAAAAAGGGGCAGCCATATGCTACCAGAGAGTTTGTTGCAGACTGTTCGCTACTAAATACATTAAATTAGTAAAGGTAGTGTTTGATTGCTTTAGCATAAAAATTTGATCAGAACAGCAGAGAAAATGAGTGTGAGAGCACAGATGAGCGAAAAACGCAAGACAAGAAATGAGGCCAACTATCAGGATATTAGCAAGATATGACAGAGTAGCTGGAACTAACTGAATAAGTTAGGCAGCCACATATGGCTATAGAGTAATGCAGAACAGAGAGAATATACGACAAAGTAAGAAACCTTCCGCTACTTACCCTTCCTTTATAGAGCTAACAGCAGGTGCCCACACTATGGAAAGACTATCCTTTGGTATAGTATTAGTGGCAGACTTGTTGTTCTTGGATTTGCATTGCAGGAAGACCATTAACGAAGTTGAGGATGGCTGTAGATTAAAACCACCTGGTTATGTAGCTTCATTTTCCAGCCTAGCAACATCTTGCACATTTCAGAGTAAGGATATTGAGATCTGCAGCCAGTTCAAAGTACAGAATAAGTAGAGTTTGATGTCAGAGCTGAATGTATAAGTGCCAAACAGGACCGTTAAAGACCTGTCAGAATAATCAGAATCTCACTTTTCAACAGCCACGTTCCACATAATAGAAGCCAGATTACATAGAGAGATAGCGTCTGATTCCAGCCTAGAGCCAAAGAAAATAGAAACATGTCAGCACACTTTTGATAACTCTCCTGGAAATAAATAACAAGGAAGATTTTACAATGGTATTACTAAACAAGTAATATACAAATTTAATCTAGTTCAGCTTACAGGGAACTCTGACAGCCAAGACTGGTAGAGCAGATACCTATCCACAGGAAGATGGAATGAGACCAAGTGTCCATGTCACTGATGTTTATCGTTGAAACATTCATGAAGCATGCACTGGATGTAGCCATTTTGCAAGTGCAGTGACCATTCTAAAATTCAAGGTCAAGTATGCTGCTTGAAGAATTAACCTTTGAAGGTATTCATTAAAGAGAGAACCGCCAGACATACAATCTTCTTATCAGTATTGCACTTTACTCATGTTACCGTTTTTTTTCACGATTCCAAATGATAAGAATGTCTTGTGGGTCCAGATCATGCATACCTTCCAGCATATATAACAATGTGGGAACAGTCTGCTATATCTGGGGATGCTTAGAATAATATCTGTAAATCCAGTTTTATATTATGCTAAGTGTCCTTTGCCTATATTCTCTTTCATTTATTTAATCTTTGTTTAGGAGCCTCACGTTAAATAATGGAAATGCCCTTACTGTATTAGTTGATCTACAAGATGACTAGTTTTGATGGGTCTTTGTTTAGTTTCATCTATTTGACCAAGCACATTCATTATTTATTTTGTAATACCCCACAGTTGGGGATATCTAAATGTTTGTACTGATGCTTATTGGGATATAATGCACTAGCTACATAAGCCTGTGTGTCACCAGAACATGACAGCTTGCTTCATGCCACTTGTGGCACCTTCCTGCAAATGAATAAATAAGATACCTATCCACAGGAAGATGGAATGAGACCAAGTGTCCATGTCACTGATGTCTACTATGGAGACATTCATGACGCATGCACTGGATGTAGCCAATTTGCAAGTGCAGTGATCATTGATCACATAATTTGCCAATGGATAGATAGCTGCCATCTGGGAGAAAAAAGTGCAGCTGTCAATGTATTTGGAAAGTATCTGTTTGGGACCTGTAAGCCTTTCCCTCCCTAGCACAAAGGATATGAGCAACTAATCCATAGTCCAAAACTTTAGCATCTATTTCAGGTAATGTCTACTGAACATCCACAGTGTGAAGGACACTCCTTCCTATGTATTTTACTTCTGGCAAGTAAACTGAGCAATTGATAGTCTAGTTTAGATGCAGTTCTGAAGCTGCTTTTAAAAGGAAACAGAGTTATCCAGTAGGATACCCTAGCTTTATAAAAAAATCCAATATGGTCCCCAGTACATCAGGACTGAAGCTCAGATATCCTATGAGAAGTGGTGGTCATCACCAGAACAAGCAAAAATACAAATTGTAATGCCACTAAACTAGCAGGCTGAAATGCTGGACAAGCAAGCTAATCAACCATGAACTTCAAGTACTATAGAGGGTTCTTCAAAGGTAGATGAAGACGTGGTATGTCTTTAAAATGTTGCTTGACCAGCTAGTGTTGGGACACAGTCTTACCCTCCACAAGGTCATAATGCATAGTGATTGCTAATGCATGTACACAAACTATGGAATGACCAGCTCTTAAATCATACAGGGGTCTGACCATCTGCAAGCTGATCAGCTGAAGTTGTACTGGGCACTGCGCTACAGAAACTGTGAACTATTTCTACATGGAAACATAGTTCTGAAAAGTATATGGAAAGTTTCCTAGCCGCCTCAATATCCTCTAAGATTGAGTCCAAGTAATCCAGTGTAATAGATGGTTTTGCAGTAGAAACCAGGCACAGAAGTGGAGCAGTTCATCACAGGACATCTTAGGCTTGGACTAGAAGAGTTTCATGCATTAGCTAGGATCTGAAATCCTGAAACCATGCCCTTCTCAGCATACCTCTTAACTATCCAGAATTTTGCAAAATGTCCAGATTTTTGCCTCATATTTTTGGCCTGTTCCTCCTTACATTTGTGTTTTTCTGGCAAATCATAAATGATCAATGTCCCTAAATAATGACAGACATTTGAGTTTCAGATTTCATATTCTTCGGAAAATACATTCTAAAGCACAATCTGTTATTCTAGCAACTTTCTACCAGTATTTATAATCTGTCCCCAATTTTGGACCTTTTTCCCCCCATTATTTTTAGCTTTGTCTGGATTTCTTGTGAAAAGATGTTGAGAAGTATGCTTCTCGATCACTCTGGATGGGTAAAATGAGTTTAGTAAAAACAATGCATCCAGTGATTTCTCATCTTGCCTTTCTGAATTGGGCAGAAAGATCACTGTTTGGAATTCCCACTCCAGGAAGATTCTTTGTAGGAACAGCTCTAAATCTTCAGCTCCAGGAGAGGACTGGAAAAGTAGCTCAGAATGTCATAGGTTCATAGGTAGGTACTAGGCTATCTGCCCGAGGGCCTTTATAAGCCTAGCCAGTGTGTGTCGGCTTTCGCCGCCCCATTGATTAATTAACAGAGCCTCTGTCAGGCAGAGCCAATGAAGTGATCCCAGGGGTGTACTTTCTGTTACCCAACCACTCGTCAAGGCTTTTCTTGAAGAGTGTTAGTGAGGGGCTCTGCCTAATGCAGTTAGGAATTTTGTTCCAAAGCATGGGGAGTTTCTGTGACAGCAATCTATCCCTCCAGCATGTTCTATTTATTGTTGTGGTGAGGTTTAGCTCACTAGAGTGAGTGGCTCGCAGTGACTTGGATTTCTTTAGGTGGAGCATGTCCATCAATTCTGAGTTGGACATGGCTTTGTAAGCCAGGCAGAGATCACCTCTGAGTAAGCGATATGCCACTGAGTACAGCCGGAGTTTTTTCAGTCGGGCTGCATAGGACATATGTTTGAGGCCAGTAATCCTCTTGGTGAGGTGCTTTTGTGGTCTTTCAAGCTGTTGGAAATGTCTTGTGAGGTACATCCCAAATGGGGCATTGTACTCTATGATGGGTCTGATGAGTGATGAGTAGAGGGGCGCTATAACCTCTTTATTTCTAGATGCAAACCCCTTAGTAATTAGATGGGCCACATAGAAGGATTTCCTAACTACTTTGGCAATATGATTGACAAAGGAGAAATTACTATCTACCTGGGTCCACAGATCTCTTATTACCTCTTTTGTATTAAGGGGGCTGCCGCCTATGTGGTAATTCATGGGGGTGTTTTGTTTTTCCCAAACGAGATGACTATGCATTTTTTGGCATTAAGCTTGAGGCCATGACTTTGACACCAGGTGTCTGTCTCAGTAAGGCCTTTTTGGAGGATACCCATGTCAGCCGGAGAGTCATTTATGGCTCCCAGTTTGCAGTCGTCGGTGAACTTGGTTAGCCATAGTCCTCCTGTGTTTGCCTGTACTTCTGAGAAATATATGCCGAACAGTAGGGGTCCCAGAACTGAGCCTTACGGGACACCACTTGTGACTCGTTTAGACTTGGAGCCCGCTATTCTTACTGTGTGAGTTCTGTCTGTAAGCCAGTTGGCAGCTCATCTTGTGACGTAGGGGATTATGTTCAGGCTGGTGAGTTTTTCTATAATACCTGAGTGAGGAATGGTGTAGAATGCCTTGGCAAGATCAAGGTAGGCTGTGTGAACCACCTTTCCCTCATCTATGGCCTTGGTAACTGTCTTGAAGAAGTCAACCAGGTTTAGTAGGCATGATCTGCCCTTAACAAAGCCGAACTGGGTTGGGTCAAGTTTTTGGAGGTTCCCAATGTCTTTGTTAATGAGTTCCATGATGATGCGCTCCATAGCCTTGCAGACCAGGCTAGTCAGGCTTATGGAGCGATAGTTACCAGGGTCAGTTGTGGCTCCTCCTTTGTGGAGCAGAATAACCATTGCTGTGTGCCATTCTATGGGCACATAGCCTGTGGAGATGCTGAGGTTGAACAGCGTGTTTAGGTGGGGGGTTAGTTCATTCTGTAGTTCGTGCAAGACGCAGCCTGGGACACCATCTGGCCCCATCGATGCTGTGTTTTTGGCTTTTGAAAGGGCTGTTTTCACCTGTGATTCTGTGATTTCCGGGACACTACACTTTTCCGGTATTGTTGTGGGCCCTTTTGAAGGTGAGAGAGAGGTGAAGTTTACACTGAATCTATCTGCCAGTATGTTGGCAATATCAGTAGGTTCAGTATATTTTGTGCTATTTTGCACTATCTCAGAGCATATCTGTGAGTTGCCACTTAGATTTTTGACATAGCTAAAGAAGGCTTTGTGGTTATCTTTCGAGTCCTTGGCTATTTTTCTTTCGAAGTTAGCCTTGGATGATTTTATGAGGGACCTTAGTTTCTTACTGATACTGATCAGGGATGTCTTTCCTTCTTGGGATTTGCTTTTTTTCTGAACTAGTTTCCTCCTTTTGTTGTATAACCTGTTTATGGCAGGGGTCCACCAGACTGGTTTCCTTCTCTTAGGGGAGTGAGTCTTGGTTTTGCTAGGGATGGCATGATCCATGCATCCTTGTAGGTGCTCATAGAGTGCAATTGTAAAGGATTCTGCATCTTGGGCAGTGTTATCCTTTAGCGTGGCGGCTGTGAAACTTACCACCTCTGACTTAACTAAGGTGAAGTTTGCTTTAGAAAAGTTTTTCAGTGTGGTTTCCTTGGTTGGGGGTGGTGGTGGAGTGTGGACAACCAGGGTGATTAGTTTATGGTCTGATCTAGCCAGTGATGGGTTGACCTCTGGTATGGAGCACCTGTCACCCATGTTGGTGATGACTAGGTCCAATATGTTGTGGCCTCTGGTAGGGGAGTTTACCAGCTGATCCAGGGCATTTGAGTTGATAAATTCCAGGAAGAGCTAAGCCTGGGAGTTTGTACTCCAGTAGTTTTTCCAGTTAATGGTAGAGTAATTGAAATCTCCCAAGATCAGGGTGTTCGGTAAGACCTTCATGTTTTTCAGTGTCTCCAGAAAGGCGGACTGGTCATCCTGAGTCATGGAGGGTGATCTGTAGCAGGCCACAATTTGCATTGCAGATTTGCCCGATGTTAGTTGTACATGAATGATCTCAGAGGTATCATGCTGTGCCACTAACCTGGAGATGTGGGTATCCTTGATGAATATGGATACACCCCCTCCTTTTGTGTTTCTGTCCATGTTCTGTGGCCGAAATGTGTGGTATGAGTTGCAGCCCAGTAGTGCTGGAGTGCTCTCTGGAGCCTTGAACCAGGTTTCAGTTACTGCACAGATGTCGACGTTCTCCATACTTAGGAGTGCTTCGAGTACATGCATTTTGAGATTTAAACTCCTGGCATTGAGTAGCATAACCCTCAGTTTTTTACTTGTGCTGTTTATGGAGGTGGGTTTGAATTTTGAGCCTTGACTAAAAAAGGCACTATGGGGGCAGCAAGAGCCTTGGCCAGTATTCGAAAGCCAAGGGATGACAGGTGCAAGCCATATCTTGTGAAACAATGCGGCTTGTTGAGCATGTCATCCCAGGCTGACAGACAGTGGATCCCCTTTGAATGACACCAGAAGCTTAGCCAGTTGTTGAAATTGATTATTGTTTCTTTATGCTGAGGTATCATTCTTGGTGAGGGCAGGATGCTACTCAGGGTCAGGGTTATACCCGCCTGGGCTACATGATCAGAGAGCTCTTCCATGTCTCTTTTCATGTAGTCCAGGTCATTCACACCAACATGAACAATGACTGTTCTGGAGTGACCTGAGTGCTTGTGTTATCTGGCGGATTCTGGCTCCTGACAGGCAGCTAACAGTAACCTTCTCCTTGTCCAGCCTAGTGAGTGGGGCGTCAGTGTGCCTGACTATTGACTTACCTATTACTAGTGTGAGGTATGTTATTTTTCCTTAAGGGCTGTGATTGTGCGGCACATTGATTTTGTGTTTCATGTGTTGTCTGGTTTGTGACGGGAGGTGCAGGTTTTGTGGGTGTCTGCTTTGGAGATCTCTGATGCTTTTGCAGGTTTTATTTAGAGCCTCCGAGTATGATTTTGTGTATTTATGTGTATCTTTTGCCAGTGCTGGTTTAGTATGTCTATATGAAGCTGGAGGTGTGGTGCAAGTGTTAACCTTCTCCTCATGACTGTCTGTTCCAGTCCTGGGTGGAGATACCTTAGCCTCCAGTTTGGCTGTATAATTGCATCTCTCACATATGTTAGTGTTTTGTGGTAGGAGGAGAGGGCTGTCTGTGTACATGAGGCAGTTGTAACATTGCCTCAGGATACCCAGATTCACCAGCTGGACTGGAGAGTACACCTGAAGTTGCCCTTTGGTCATGCCTGAATAGTAGGGTGAGCTGCTTAGTCGCTTGGTTGGTGAGGGGTGGATAAAGAGTCTTGCCCTGCTGGGCAGTCAAGTGTTGGGGTATATTAGTGCTTGCTATTAGGTCTGAGCAAGTGCTGGACTATAAGATGCATTTTGAGGTTGAGAGTTAGACTAGCTTTAAGTGAAAAACTGAAGGAGACTTAGTGGAGCCAGGAATAATTTAACCCTAGCTAGCCAGTGCTGCCCGGCACACAAAACCATACAATGCGTTTTTTAAACTACTAACTTCTGGGCTGGAACCACTCCTGCAGGGACAGATGGCTTCTCAAAGTTCCCCTCTCTCACAGGTGAACAGAGAAACTTCCCTCTATCCAAGTAAGGTATGGGCAACTCAGAAACTTGTAACACAGCCCTGAATTCAGCACTAGCCTGAAAACTGGACTATACTAGCTTAGAAAGGCAGGAAACAAAAAAAAAATATATTTATTTATTTTTGAAAAGATAAGGCAAAAACAGTAAAAAGTACACTTAAAACAGCTTTAAACAACTACAAGTGATCAGAAAACGCTATCGCACTTTAGTGTGTAGCCTACAGCAGTTAAACAATTTATTTAAACAAAAACAACTTTTTAAAAGTGCAGGCAGTCAAATAAGTACAATATGTGAAAAAAAAACAAGCTTTTAAATGTGAAAACAAAAAACAAGCTTTTAAATCAGCCACATTATTTACTTGCCTGAGGATGTGAACTGTTGAAAGTGGAATTTCTCTGCATGTGTCCCACCTCTGTATGAGCAATTCCTCCCTGAACAGGGAGTACAACCTTGCATTCCCTTTATTGGTTAGGGATCACATAATAGGGTGGTTTATCTGGGTCTATATCATATGAGTGAATTGCACAAATTGCGAACGCTCATAATATTGAATGTACCGGACCTCAAACTTCCTATTGTGGGGGGCTGTGCCCCCCACACCCCCTGCTAAATATATATTACAACTCCGAGATCACACTACAGTGAGAAAAGGGCAAATATCCCATTCTTCACTGTACCGCAATCTCAGAAAAAGCACTTTGAGGTCTGGTACGTTCGATATTATGAGCATTTGCAATTTGTGCGATTCGCTCATATGATATAGACGCGGTTGTCTGACTAGATGAGGAGAGGAGTATCCTAGAAGCAGCTTTGTCTTCATGGCCCTCAACGCTCAGGTTATTGCTCTTAGCTCAAGCTGGATGATGTTCTGAAAGGGCCAACTCCCTATATTTTGTGGAATTCTAGATGAGCTCCCCGGCTTAATTCCAAAACATCTAGCATCAGAAGATATGAAAAGTTCAGCTAAGAAAAGACAAGACAATGAGAAAATTGGTGTGGATTGTCCATCCCTGTGGAGCATGACAACAAGAATCTGAAATCAGGAGAAGATATGTGAGTAACTGTTGGATACGTAGCTCCTCATATCTCACAATCTACTGCAGCACTTGTGTCTTCATTCATAAAAATAACACCAGGAAATCATCATAGCCATAGGTGTAGCTAAGCAATAGCTTGGAGTCTGCACTGCATCCTCACTCCAGTGGGCAAAGCCATACTCTTCTGGGACTTCTCAAAGAGCAGGAATAACCGACTCTGGAGAAGGTCATATTTTGTGCTACTAAGGGCAGTTCTCTGAGTATTAATCAGAAAATACTTAGTTCCAGATTAAGTTTACCTCACTGGACAGCAAATATAGCAATAGACATCCATTTAAATCTTTCTGAGTTGCAGAGTTTGGGCATCTCCTAAAAATTGTGGGTTGGCATAATGGTTAAGGTGTTTACCTTGCAGACACAAGATCCAGGGTTTGATTCTCACCATACTATCAGGTTATTGGCTAGGCACGTAATAATCTGCAGTCGAGCCTTTACTGATGAAGAAACATCTTTCTATGAAGGTCTTCTGAGATG
This sequence comes from Protopterus annectens, assembly GCF_019279795.1. NCBI lineage: Eukaryota > Metazoa > Chordata > Ceratodontiformes > Protopteridae > Protopterus > Protopterus annectens. Next base: position 251,995,852 of record NC_056741.1, on the reverse strand, counting down.
GATTGATCTGACATGGGAGGACTTTTCAGTTCTAGAATGTGACTGATAGTGAATATGTCTAAAACCTGCTGGATGTTTGTGATGGCTGTACAACCCAGAAAGAACTTAAAGAGCTAAACACTCCTTGAGAAGACCCAGAATGGAGACAAGACAGTGACATTGAAGCTAACATAGGTATCTTCTTTGGGAGTCTTAGCAGGCACTGAATGGGGAAAGAAAAGACAAGTACATTGTGAGAAAATAACAAATTGGAAGAGAGTGAAACCATCCTTAAAAACAAAAGCACTATTAAAATCTCTAACACCTCAGCATAGTCTTCAGATGAGTTAAGAATAGAACCGCAAAGACTAGATTAAAAAATTCCATTACAAAATAATGAGTAAAAATGATCAGGCATCTTTTAGTTCAAAAATGCTTCCAGTTACATTTAAATTTACAGCATCTCATACTAACTTACCACGTGCTCCAAAATTCTAACTTTTGAAGTATCATAATCACTAAAGTGGTAGGGAAAAAAGTGAGAAGCAAGAAGCTGTCTAGTCTATTATGTTTAGCGTCCTTGAGATTTCTTGAATCCTGACCGTAGATGTTCTTGTAGTATCACCACCGACTGGAATTTTACAACATTAATTTAATGGAAATAAATAACAAGATGACAGCAAATATTACTAGAACCACAAGATAAAGTCCTGCTGTAAGTCCCTATAGATGTTTATAAATTTTCTTGTAGTCTTATTTAATGGCTATGAATCAACAATCAGTAATATATTTCCATTTTATAAAAAATAACAGAGTTATTATATAACTTATTTATACAAAATGTCCTTCAGCAGAAATGGTAAATAATGTTTAATTATTTTGCTACTTTATCTATAAATAAATTATACTTAGTAACAAAATATTTAATAGTTTTATAATTGACTCTGTGACTGAACCTCAGGGTGTCCATGTTGTCAAGAAATGGTTCCATTAAAACATCATCCTTAGATTGACTAGCCATTCCAAAATAAAATTTAAAAACAAAAAACAGGATTATGCCCTGTATTACAGAAACAATATGAACCACCTTTTTGGACTCTTTCAAAAAGTCCTTCTCTTACAGCAGATTTTACTTAGTTTCAAATTTTCTCCTCTTGGAAGTGAGGAAACGCAATGGGTAGCAGCTGCATCCATGTTGTTGTTGTTGTGTCTTTCGGCTTTTCCCAATAAGGGGTCGCCACAGCGGAACTCCGGTCCGCTAATGATTGGTAGTTGATTTTTACATGCCAAGTTACCAGCCCTGATGCACAACCTTCAATGAAGGTACGCCCATTCACGCATGTCTCCATGCAGAAGATGCTCTAGCTGAGAATTGAACCAGACAGTGTCTTACTGTGAGGCGACAATGCTACCGCAGCACCACCACCGCGGGTCAAATGCTAGCAGTAGTTTTTTGTCTAATTCGATCTTACCCTGTTACCCCACAAAGAACAGTTGGAGATCTGCATGCTATCTCATCAAAGTGAAGCCAAATCTATTCTCCTGTAAATCATTAAGAAAATATATATTATATGGCTATCCCCTCACATATGAAATTTAAATCATCAATAAAGTAAAAGGAGCTTGTAACACTTTTTTTCACAAACTTATGACTATAAATATATTAATTTACATAGTCCCATAACCAAGTTAATATGCATAGAAATGAAAAAGGAGCCCATGCCATTATTTTTCAGTTAGTTTAAATTTGTGACAATTAAACACAAAGTAATTACTATTAAAGCAAAACAGAAATAATTTGGTGACATAATTAGTGACAGGATATCCCACAAATAGTTAACAGCACCCAACCTATGCCCATAAGTAATATTATTATATAGGCTTTTACATCCAAACCATCTGATGCATATGTCATTTCATCCTAATTCACTATTTATTTAAAAAAAACACCCCAAGTCTCTAATATATTAGTTAAACCAAATAGTTGCAAAATGACTCATTCAAAAAAGAACAATATTTTGTAAACAAATAATTGACACTATTGGTCTAGCAAGGTGTTTTGAAACATCTTATAGATTTTAAGGAGGGAAAGTGTGTGTGTGTGTGTGTGTGTGTGTGTGTGTGTGTGTGTGTGTGTGTGTGTGTGTGTGTGCATGTATTCTTTCGGCTTTTCCCAGTTAGGGGTCACCACAGCGGAACTCCGGTCCACTAATGATTGACAGTGGATTTTTACGGTGCCGAACTGCCAGCCTGATGCCCAACCTTCAAAGAAGGCACACCCATTCACACACGCACCTTCCTGCATGTCTTTAGACATCACTTGACTGTGGGGAGGACTTGCAGACTCCACACAGAAGGCGGTCCAGCCAAGAATCGACCTGGAGAATCTCTTGCTGTGAGGCGACAATGCTAACCACTGCACTTAAGGAGGGAAAGTAATGACTCTAATGCTCAGTATTAACAAATGCTTGTCTCCATCTTGTTTTGCAAAAATATATGTTAAAAATGCTTGTCAACATCTTTTTGTAAAAATATCCCAGTCTTACTCCTTTTTTAATGTTTATACAAATTATCAACAGCAATTTTGTATGACTTGTAATCCATATTATATGTCTGAATAACAAACAAATGATAACAAATTTCTCATATAATTCATATAAGAACCACAATATTATTCCCTTTTCAGATGTCTTAAATATTTGCTTTCAGTTTCTATATCCTGTAATTTAGCCTATTTTTTTAAGTTGTACCTTACATTACTACATTTCTTGCAAAATTCATAGAATGCATTTCCAATTGCAACATTAATTTTGTTAGAAAAATATTAAATGTTTTGTTTAGTAAATAGGGGTATTAAAAAACTTCTACTTTTAATATAAGAAATCATATTGGCAATAACACATGACTATCATTAGAAAGCACACATAAAACTCTCATTTAAGCCCCACTGTCTAAATCATTGCATACAAATTCCTCTTCGGTTTTATTACTAGAAAAATAATGTAATAAACTTAACTTTCTAAAGTTCAGGTTTAAGCTTATGTAAATGTGGCAAAATTGAAGGAGCCAATTTTAATGGGTCATGACTATATGATGCTTCAGGGCCTTTCTCAGGCAATGAGGAAATTGTTTTTTATTTTTTTTTTAGACAGACCTGTTTTAAAAAGATACACCCCGGGATTCATGAACCTTGCGCCAGGCGCACGCATAGCGTAGGTGTTACAACGCCAAATATGGCCGCCGAGCGATTCAGGTACGATCCAATTCCACATGCACTACCGGCGTGCGCCGGATCTGCGTCGCCCCCGGCGTAGGTATGCTAAACACCCCATGTGCGGTGTTGCACCATGCAAATGAAGGCATATAGCGATCCACGAAGTGGCGCAGGCGTAGCATAAGGCCACGGCAATGTAAACCAAAAAAAATGGTTTACATTTTCCCAAACATAACATAGGAGTAACGGAAGACTGTCAGCCTCAGGTATCACACTGTTACCATATGCCAATGGCGAAATACACAGAGAATGTCAAAAGAAAACATGCACAACATGTAAATAATAACATAAATGGTATGTCCACAGAAACTCACAGCAGAACCCCAGGACATGTTTGCGGAAGGTGCAAAACAATGAAATAATATGACAATGTTATAAAACAGCAGCGTAATACACATCAGCTTCACAGCCATAATACACCATGGTATGCATGGAAAGCCACAACCACGGTGCAACGGTTGCCGAGGACTCGAGGCAGTGTTCGGCGTGGTAACTATGAATTAGTAGTCCATGCCATGCAAATGAGGCAGATAATACTGAATCGCAAAACCCCCACTGGCGTAAGGCTGTACCAAACGGCGCAGTGGTAATACACCGAGGAGTGGCTCAGAGGGAATACATGTCACCTGCAGAGGGGTGTGCCACTGTAGGAGGAAGCACATTGGAGCTCAGCAAACCTGGGCTGTACATTGCACATCACAGCTGCAGGACCGGCGTGTGGGGAAATAGTTGAGCTGAGAGCACACAATGCGCGCAGAGGTGCATGTGCACGAGGATGACTACGTTCCCTTAACCCAGTCATGTGACGCTCCCCCCGCAAACAACATCGGAAACAGGAAGGTGATGTTGAGAATATGAGGAAATGCGGAAGAAGTGTAATTGGAGTAATAATGAGCAATCAACACTAATCAACCCACGAAGGCCAATCGGCGGCAGCTGACAACTCTGCATGCAGAAACCTGCAAAATGGGATAGAGGAGGCATATGAATGCAAAGAAAGTAGGGGAGGTAGCAGATTGCAAAGAGTGAAGACCTGACACAGCAGAGCCAAGCAGACAGGCAGCACAACGGCGGCGGCACACAAAACGCACAATATGCCATGTCCCAGAAACTACACATGACAGGGATCTGCAGGATGCATGCCAGGAAATAGTAGGTGCAACGTGCAGAAATAGTAAGGGAAGGTCGAAAGGTAATCCATTGCAGGCAAGAGTAATGCAACACCAAAGGCAACAGCGTTGCAGTGCCAACGGTAAAACATGGAAGATAATCCCCAGATACGGCTGTACAGACACACCCTATGACATCACCGGGTGCACAGCACAATAGTATAAAGTGTGAATGCACACAACACACAGCCGTGTATTCCCAAATGCCGCACCATAGGTGTAAACACACGGGGAACTTTTAAAATGTACATGTTGGGTGCTGCCATGGCCGTGATCCATCAGCATGTGTTAGAGACAGACGGTGTTGTGGAGGAGGGTGCCGACAACTACCATAGGCCTCAGAGGAGAAGGAGAGTGTTCAGACCAAGGGTAACCTACCAGGAGCTACAAGACCTGGAGATAGTAGAGCGTTACAGGCTGGATAGGGACACGTTACAGCAAATAGTGGAGCTGTGCCGGCCACGCCTGAGAACAAGAAACAACAGAGGGGAGCCCATCCCAGTGGACACAAAGGTATGTGTAAGCTTGCAAATACTGGCCACAGGTACCTTTCAAAGGCCAACTGGGGATATAATGGGCATCTCACAGGCATCAGCATCCAGGGTACTACACCAGTTTCTGGATGCCATGTTACCACATGCCAATGAGCATATATACTTCCCCAGATCTCAGGAGGATTTGGCTAGCAATATGCCACTTCCACCATGTGGCACAATACCCGGAGGTACTGGGTGCGATAGACTGTACGCACATACAAATCAAGTCACCACCTGGGGAGCAGGGTAGACGCTACATAAACCACAAGGGATTCCCCTCCATCAATTGCCAGGTCGTGTGCAATGCGCAGGGCATTATCATGGATGTGTGTGCTGGCAGCCCTGGAAGCTACCACGACTCCCATATCTGGCATGCCTCACAGCTGTACCAGGTAATCGCCAGGGGGGACATCCCACAAGGCCACCTTGTGGGGGATGCTGGCTATGCACTGGAGCCATGGATGATGACTCCCATCAGAAATGCACACACACACACATGCAAGAACGCCATAATGAGGCACACGCACAAACCAGAATAATCATAGAGCGTGTGTTTGGGATGCTGAAACCATGGTTCCGGTGCTTGGATACATCTGGTGGAGCCCTGCAGTACTCTCCAGGCACATGTGCCCACATATTCATAGTATGTGCCATGCTACATAATATGATCCTGCGGAAGCAGCTGCTGCAGGGACATAACGGTGAAGGGCCACAAAGCCCACCACAACTGCCAAGGCCAGTCCAGGCACAGAGGGTTCAGGACCATGAACACACTGTGCCAGCCCCAGTAAGCAGACGGAGGCGTACCCAATATGCCTGTGCCCTGGCAAAGAGGGAACGTATAGCACATACTCTGACAGCGTAGACCCCATGGACTGACACCTCCCTACCTGCACACACAGTGAAATGGATGGCACACAAACATGACCACCCGTAAAGTGTACCGTATGGGTGGCCCCATGTGTGACTCCAACATAGGCAGCCCCCAAACACTGTACACCCAACAGCCAGTGGAGCATGGAACGCCAACACCTGAACAGTACGTGGGTCCTACAGCAGACGGCGTTGCTGTATGCTGCCACGTTCGCTGCAAGGTGTATACATGTAAACATATATATATGTGTATATACATATATGTAGATAGATATAATTACATATATAGAAATATATGTACACATATACATATAAGTACTACAGTTAAGACAGGGAATCAGAGGGATGTAAGGTGACTGAGATGTAACATGCGATATCTGTACATAGTATACATAGTGAAACGACAACCTGAGCATCCGGGAGGTTTAACAGAAGAGGATACCGCCAACCATGGAACGGGCAACATACCGAAATGCATAACCGCGAGTCGGAAAGATCGCCAGACCACAGTACTGTAACAGTACATGCGCGGGTAATAGTATGATGATATGAGGGGAGAGGTAGACACCGCCGCTGGTGTCGCGGCCTACGCAGGTACTGTGTGCAACCGTCCCCGTGAGTGCCGTAGTATGTGTATGTGTGCGGTGAGGGTGCCGTGTGTGTTGCTGTGCGAGTGTAATGTGTGTGTCTCCGTAATATGTGTATGTTGGTGCCATGTTAGAGGCAGAGTGGAATAATATGTGTAGGCATATGGTACACTAGCCACAGGCATATGTACACCAGTAGTCCCAAAGTAGTAGTGAGAGCCCCACCCTGGCTAGGCGTGTGGTGACATAGAACGATACAAAGTGACAATGTCCCAGATTGTAGCACAGGAATATACCCCACAGGAAATGGAAAGGACGTATGTACTACTCATGCCCGTATGTATGACACCAATATGCTAATTGCAAAATGATACGTCGGCAAAGTCACACAGCAATAGTTATGTACCGCGGAAATACGTATGTGCTACCCCAGTACTGACCGTGGCCACGTATCGGCCCGTAAACACCGCTGTGTGTTCTACAAGTGTCAAACAAGCAATCCCCATCTGAATAGGTGGCAACCACTGGCAAACAGGCCATCCCAACAACAGGACCACAATGACTGTAAATATCTGGGACAGAATGACAAGGGATAGTCGTCACGTACAAACAACCGCTGATATACCACAGATGTGATGGAGGAATACATGCATGAAGCACACACGTAGGCGATACCAACACCACATGACAACAACACAACCTACACTCCCATACCAACAGACAATTAACTGTCAACTCTCCAGGCAGGGATGGAGCACACAGACAACCATACTGTGTATGTAGAGATGCAAGGCCCACAACCCGTATCCGTCACCTACAACCTCCGATATCCCCCACCGTACATATTAAAGGGATACAAACCATAATAACAGCACAAACATACAGGCAGTCAATGACATCTGCATAACAGCAACATCTCGCGTGGGAAACACAATCAAAGGCGGATGCATACTTGCATGCGTTGTTTAAAGGAATACAACAGTCATGTTATACATCCGAATGCAAAACGCCATCAACAGACGTCGTCAGGACAGGGACACCCACATGTCGAACGAAATACTATACCCAACACACACAATCCACGGCTAACACCACTGCGAAATGTACCTGTCGCCACACATAGCGGCTGCAGTTACACATAACATAACACAATACAGACCATCTCCACGAAGGTAGGGCAAATAGCCAACGCCCAGGTGAGGAATCCAATCATACCCCAGTTACGACGCGTAATGTCCGAATGGAGTAGATGCACAGGTGATATGCACACAATTACTCACTGAGGAACAGCAATTGGTGGGATGAACCCACATGTTGCAGGTATCGACGGATATAAGGATGACTCCCAGGATATTCAAACCATATGCTCATACCAAACCAGCAGTGTACAACCGAAAGAGAAATAAAAAGGAAAACCGATACACGGAACGAAACACGGAATGAAACACCGACAAGGTATGTAGAACACACGATATGTATGGGTGTGTAACGCATGATGTGTATGATGAAGCTGTACTGTATGGGAATGGTGTTTGTAAGTAATGACACTTGTCCATAATGCAGAGAGTGGTGGAAGGTGGTTATGTAGTGCTATCCTGCTGAGCATACCAACGACTGTGGACACCGTGTGCACAGCAGTGGGACATCATGTACACAGCCGAGACACCACAAGGGCTGCCACAGGGGGGCATTAGAGAGAACAATGCCAGACCGCACGCCGATGCTGGCAGTGGATGTCCAACAAGGAAGTGCCATAGCAGGGGATAGGACATGTATGTATACTGTCACAGCACACATTTGTATGGGCATATACCGTCGATGTCATACGTAATGTGTGGCCGACGTGCACGTATGCCTTGCAGTAGGGGATACTATGTCAACTATGTGTAATGTAAAGCTGTCAGGGTGGATATGACAGACATTATACACAGTATCACAGGCATATCATGCATAACAGAGGTATCACCTATTGGTATGTACAATAACAGGATACATATAGGTTCATAGGTTCATAGGTTCATACTAGGCTATCTGCCCAAGGGCATTTATAAGCCTAGCCCATAGTTATGTGGCTTTCGCCACCCCTTTAGTTTGAATAAAAACTATGCCTATCATTTTTCTGTGCCTCTGTCAAGCAGTGACACTGAAGTAATCCCTGGGGTATATCTGCGATCTCCCATCCATTGGTCAAGATTCCTCTTGAACAAGGCCAGCGAGGTGCTCTGCCTCACATGTACCGGGATTTTGTTCCACAGCATAGGGAGTCTCTGGGTGATGAATCTGTCCCTCCAGCACGTTCTATTTATAACCGTGTCAAGGTTTAAGTCTCCGCCCTTGTGGTTCTGAGGGATCTAGATTTTTGAGGTGAAGCATATTCATCAAATCTGGGTTTGACATGGCCTTATATGTCAGGCACAGGTCACCTCTGAGCAAGCGGTATGAGACTGAATAAAGCTGGAGTTCTTTCAGTCGGGCAGCATAAGACATATTTTGAGACCCTTTATCCTTTTGGTGAGGAACTTTGGGGCCTTTCAAGCTGCATCAGGTGTCTGGTCAGATACATTCCGAACGGGCATTGTACTCAATCATAGGTCTAATGAGTGATGAGTACAGGGGACGATGACCTCCCTTGATCTAGATGTGAATCCCTTCATGATCAGGTGGGCGATATAGAAGGTTTTCCTAACTACTTTAGCAACATGAGTGTCAAACGAAGACTACTGTCAACTTGGGTCCCCAGATCCCTGATGACTTTTCTGTGCTCAGTGGATTGTCACCTATATGGTAGCTAGGGGTAACCTTGTTTTTCCCAAGGGTATGACTATGCATTTTTGGCGTTAACTTCAGGCCATGGCTCTGGCACCAGTTATCCGTTCTGTGAGGCCCTTCTGGAGGATATCTGTGTCAGATGTGTTTTCGACTATGGCGCCCAGTTTGCAGTCATCTGCAAACTTTGTCAGCCATAACCCTCCTGTGTTTGCTTGTACTTCAGAAAAGTAGATGCCGAACAAGAGTGGACCCAGGACTGAGCCCTGTGGGACACCACTTGTGACAGGCTTTGAGTCTGACATGGCTCCAGCAACTCTGACCCTGTGGGTTCTGTCGCTTAGCCAGTTTGCAACCCATCTTGTGATGTATGGGTTTACATTCAAGCTGATGAGTTTTTCGATGATACCTGAGTGGGGTATTGTGTCAAGGCCTTTGCCAGGTCGAGGTAGGCTGTATGGACTGCCTTTCCCTCATCAATGGCCTTGGTGACTGTCTCGAAAAAGTCAACCAAGTTTAAGAGGCGACAAAGCCAAACTGGGTTGGATCCAAAGTCTGCAAGTTCCCTATGTCTTTATTTATGAGTTCCATTATGATCCTCTCCATGGCTTTGCAGATAAGGCTTGTCAAGCTAATGGGGCGGTAATTTCCAGGGTCTGTGGAGGCACCGCTTATGAAGTGCGACCACAGTCGCTGCGCCACTCCTTGGGTACGTATCCTGAGGTGAGGCTAAGATTAAACAGCTGTCCTAACTGTGGGTTTAATTCCTCGTTGAGTTCATGAAGCACACAGCCGGGGACACCATCCGTCCCATGGATGCTGTGTTTTGCCTTAGTGAGGGCAGTTCTCACCTGGGCGTTGGAGATGTTTGGGGGCTACAATCCTCTGGAATAGATATCTCTCCTTTTGGGGAGGGGGAGAAGTTTGCACTGAACCTGTCAGCCAGTATGTTAGCAATGTGTGTAGGTTCAGTAATTTTCACATCATTTTGAACTAATTCTGAGCATATCTGGGAGTTTCCTCCTAGGTTTCTAACATAGCTAAAGAAGGCCTTATGATTGTCTTTAGAGTCCTTGGCGATTTTTCTCTCAAAATTTGCCTTGGATGATTTTATGAGAGCTCTTAGTTTTTACTTATAATGATCAAAGGTGTCTTACCTTTCAAGGATTTTGCTCTATCTTGTAGTAGCTTCCTCCTTTGTTGTAGAGCTTGTTTATGGCTGGGGTCCACCAGACTGGACGCTTGCCTTTGGTACAGAGAGTCTTAGTTTTGTTTGGGATTGCCTGATCCATGCAGTCCTGTAGGTGCTGGTAGAAGGCATTTGTAAGTGATTCAGCGGTTTGAGTAATGTTTACCACTGGCTCAGGGGCCTTAAAGGAGACCACACTAGTTTTAGAAGTGTGAAATCGGCTTTTGAGAAGTTTTTCACTGTGGTCTTTTTGTTTCAGGTGGGGCGGGATGAGGACCTCCAGCGAGATTAGTTTATGATCTGATCTCACCAGTGAGGGGTATACTTCGGTGTTGAACATTTTGATCCCATGTTCGTGATGATGAGATCAAGTATGTTTTCACCTCTTGTGGGGATGGTGACTAGTTGTTCCATGGCATTTGAGTTTATGAACTCCAGGAATCTTTGGGTTAGAGTGTTCGGGCTTGAGTAGTGTTCCCAGTCTATATTAGGGTAGTTGAAGTCACCTAGTATGATGGTGTTTGGAGATACATTTATCCCTCCAATGTTTTCAGGAAGGCCATGTGAGGTTCCTGAGTTTGAGAGGGTGGCCTGTAACATGCTACAAATTGCAGAGCAGTCTTGCCTATGGTTAATTGCACCTGGATGGTCTCAGATGCATCGTGCGTTGCCACCAACCTTGAGGTGTGGGTGTCCTTTATGAATATGGACACCCCCCCCTCCTTTCTTGGTGTTGTCCGGATTTTGGGGCCGGAACGTATGATATGAGGTGAAACCTGTTAGTGCTGGGGTGCTCTCAGGAGCCTTGAACCAGGTTTCTGTCACAGCACAGACATCGATGTTCTCCATATTGAGAAGGGCCTCGAGTGCGTGCATCTTGAGATTGAGACTTCTGGCATTGAGCAGCATTACCCGCCTGGCCTGTATGGCCTGTAGGTATGGGACAGAGTAGTAGCATCATAGCCATCTGAAATGGAAGGGACACCAAGTAACCATGCCCAAAGGATATGTAGCAGGTGCACCGTGGGCAACAATGAAGTCTGGCAGGTCCATGTGTAAACACATGTGCAGTGTACACAGTAGTGTCACCTCCCCATGGTAGTGTCCTGTGAACAGCAGAGGCGGGTGTCAACTGCATGTCTACACAGTACCGCTGCTGTGGTGGTACCATGACTACGTGTCACCCAAACAGCAAGGGAGGTATCACATGAACAGTGCCACTGTGTGTCCCTGTGGGATGTGCACAGGACCTATGTTCCACAGCATGGTGTGTGTTGTGTCTGCGGAAGTAACACAGAAGCCCAGCCCATGCAGTATGGCATGTGTGCACATATCCATGAGCAGTCCGTTCACACTGCCCACCGCAATTGTCATGTATGAGGAGTATATGCATCAGTAATGTGGAGGACATGGTCCGTGTCAGAGCAGAAGACACCCCTGCGTATGTGGTATGCAGATGTGTACAGATGTGTTTTCCGTCTGTCAGCCGCATATGTAAACCGTCCGAGCCTGGTACACATCGTGGCATGACAATGCTGTGCCATGTAAAGTTGTAGCCGTTGTGGAAGGTACACCATAAATGTGGTATTGTACCCTTGACCGTGTGTAGATGTGTGTATGCCACAGGTACAATGGCTACCTATGTACCAACATCACACACAGTACAGATAGGTGTGGCCCTGCAGACGTGTATCCATGCCACAGTGGAATATGGTAACCACAGGACCGTGTGGGGCATATGTGCGTACAGCACCATGTACAATGTGATATGTATGTACGGGGCCAGTATCCATGTGATAGTCAGTGGGTGAATGTTGCTATGCAAAGGTGATGTGCATGCACCATGTGTCATGCATCCTGATGCCATGACACCCACATGATGTATCCACCACACTGACACCTGTATGGTCGGTATTGGTATGAGCTGGTGGAGCAATAATGGCGCCAGGTATGTAGGCATGGGATATCTAGGCATGGACAGTACTCTGTGACAGCATGTTGTGTATGTAAGCAAATAGTGAACATGAGGGGCCCCAGGACTGAGGACTGTGTAATGCCATATGTACCTGACATGTAGTAGGCACTATGATATGCTTGCACTACTGTGTGTCCTGTCCACGAGTCATATAACATAACATCCTGAGACACAGGGTATGATGTGCAGGTGGATGTGTACGTTGCCAATACTAGAACGTGGAATGGTGCTGAAGGGCAATGTGAGGACAACGTCTGATGTGTTGGCCTCTGTACCACCCCAACCGCCCATGCAATGGTACGACAGGTGGCCAGCATGTGTATGTGGCATGCTGTGGCACACACAAGCCCAACAAGGGTGCTAGGAAAGGCATGGAGGCCATCAATGTGTGCGGGAAGCACGTTCATGAGGATGTGCCCCAGTGCCATTCAGAACGGTCCAGTCATGGGTGTATGACTGCAGTCCCACACGTGCAATGCAGTGCCACCCATGGGTAGTGTGAGAGATGCGGCTGCGTGGCTGTCAGGGTACACAATGTCCGACAACAGGCTAGCAGTGAATATAGCAGGCTGGTGCGGAGACACATACCAAACAGGTTGGTGGGACATAACAGCTAGGGACATCGGAAGGTGACATCGGGCCAGTGTCCCAGGACATAACGTGTGCATGTCAGTACCATGTATGTGTTCACAGGGACACTATCATGTCCATGTATGGATTGCGACCCTGTAGTGAGTGAGAGTGTGTATTGTTGGTAAGTACACCATCGCCTGGCACGTTGCCAACATTATCTCGGTCTGCAATGCCTGGGTGACTATTGTATGTGACATCGAATGTGGATGTAGCCAAACAATACAGACATAATACCACACTGCCTGAGGCCCCACACTGCAATGTGCGGCAGTCATGTTTAGGTAGCTAGCCTTGGAGCATGTGATGGACCTCGAGGACCCACCATGGCTGACAAGTGATGCACCCCACATATGTGAATATACACCACCGTGCAACAGCCTGCACATGTGCTCGTACATCAGATGTGCATGGAACATGACCACCACCGTGGCGTCTGTGAAAAGGTCAGTACCGCCATGTCTCTGTGTAGAATAGCATGGTCTCTACCATTGTGTACATGCTACGGAAGCGCACTGTGGTGTGTGTCAGCATATGTATGTACACTGTCCATCTTCCGGGGTGTCATGCCATTAACAACTGCTGTCAGCAGACGTCAGTAGTACTGGCTGTAGTACACATGTTCCGTGTATGCTGCGATGGGTGTGTTTCCAGGGTGTGGCTAGCAGGGCCATGAAGCATATGTGTTCATCCACCAAAGGGGGGATAACCCCAGGTGCAACACACCAGACACATGGAGGTATTGTGCATGCTGAGGGTAGTGTAGGTATGGTATGTGTTGTGTAATGTGTCAGCCAGCTGGGCGGAGTGCATGCCTCAAGCATGTGTACGTACATGAGTGTCTATTCTAGGGAAGTGTGGGTTGCTGTCAGTACATGGCAGTATCAGCTGTCTGAGGCCCAATGTACAGTATAACAACACAGACAGCATGTAACCTGCGGTGTACAATGTCAACTCTGTTGCATGTTACAATGTGTCTAGCGGTCACAAACACGGGTATCCGCACATTGAGCACCTATGATGCATTGTGTTAGGCAACTATCCAGGATGTGTGCAAAACACTGTGTGATGTGGGATCCCCTCACCTGTGGGTGTTGCAGTCCAGGTATGTGCCTGGGAGGTACAATCCGTGTACAATCCGTACTCGCAGGTGTGCTACGCAGAGCATGGAGGCAGGTCCCAGTCACTGCAGAGAAATGTGAGTGGTGCAATAGTGTGTGTGCCTTGCTTGTGTGCAGCACATTGGAAGATGCAAGCATTGTCCCACATGACCCCATGCCGTGCCTGCCTGTTGCAGCCCTGCCAGTGACAGTTAGGTGACACCACCACAGAGGCAGTATAGCATGTGAAGATGTACATGTGTGCTCCACTCCCCAGGCAGATGGCTGCAGGTCATGTGTGCCACAGCAGTGTGGTCGACCAGGATTGTCATAGCGGTCAGATACCACATGCCTGTATAATTACAGTATGAGCATAGGCAACAGTTGCAGTGACACAGTAGGTCAATGTACAGTGTCCCTGTGTTCAGACCACTGCCTACTGTACACTTGGCTAGACACACACCCAGAGGGTGATGACACCGGTGAGCCATCACATGTCCCAGTACACGTAGCCTGTGTAATGCCATCACAGGGCGGTCACAATAACACGTTGTATGAGAGATATATTGTACCAGGTGATGTGTCATGTGTGCATATGTTGAGTTGCACAGCTGTTCACACATCCGCAACATATCAGTGCATGATGCCTAGTGTAACATGATGTGTGGAACTGCACTGTGATCCACAACAGGGTCATCCGAGACAGGTGTGTTGTGAATGGTGTAACCCATGGTTATACATCGGTGCTGTTGGCTGCCATGCTGGGGGCCACCAGTGGTGCCTACAGTGGTCATACAGACATACTGCACACATTGTTCTGGCAGGAATGTCCATTGTTGTAGATGATGTGTTACTACGTGAAGGTAGGTGTGTGTTGTGAATGTTACCCATCCAGATGTGACCATCAGGTGCAGTTATGGTTATCGACAGCATCACACCCATCCACAGCTGTCAGCACCCTGTCCCCAGAATGGGTATCAGCCGCCCTCGTACTGTGTGACTAATGTGCAGATGGCGGAACACCTACTACTGGCTGGCTAACAGTGTCATCTAGGAAGGCTATGTGATGCCTGGAATACACCGTTCTAATGTATAATGATGGTATCCCAATGAATTACATGAAATCACATATAGTAAGCCATGGCTGGCATGTAAACCATGTACAACAATGACTGTGTGACAGACACAAACAATGTGGAGCCATGTTGAACATGCACCCGTGAGAACACCAAATGAGGTATGTTGCACGTATTGATGTACAACTGTCAGCTATGGGCACAGCATGGATGCAGATGCACATCCCCCACAGGCAGTACCGCTCCATGTTGGTAGGGGGGCATTGCACGAGTACATGTGACAGTTGCTGTACTGCCACATGTACTGCATATCCATCATATAGGGGTAGCAGTGGTACGTGACTGTTGGACATGCCTGTACATACGACCATGTCCCACAGGATATGTGTTACGTGCGTACAACACCTGTCGTACCATCATCAAGCTGTGAAGTGTATGGCTGCAAGTGTACCTGTGTGACATGTTGTGCAATGGGTGCAAAGGTACGCAGTAGCGCATTGCATGCCCACATGTCCCACACAGGTGCATAGCCTGAACATACAATCCAAATAGGGTGTTGGATAATAGCAACCCACAAGAGGTGATGGGTACGGGTGGCAACCCACTACCACCTGTCCGGGTAAGGTGTGCATGTCCATGACACATTAGCACCTGAGATGTTAGCAGTACAGCTGTACAGGGCGGCATGCATATTTGATCACTAATACCCTTGCGTGTTCCACCACTGGCCTGTTGACAGACAGACACCAACACAATGTGCAGCATTGACATGTGCACAGCACATCACCGCTGGCTACAGTAGAACAGGGTTACTGTGTAGACATGTGCACAGAACATCTGCACCAGCCACAGTCAAACACGTTATGTGTTGAACCCCACCATCATTGTAGCCCATGCCACAGACAGATGTTCATGCATCTGTGTATGTACGGCTGGGAATGTCCCTGGCCTAGCAGTATAGCTGTGTCAGTGTTGCGAACAACATACTGAATGGGCTGGGTGTGTGAGGTGTGCGTCATACGTGTATGGTCCGATGGATGATACCATCAGTGCCCCCACTATGTGAACATCCCTGTCCCCATAAATGGATACCTATGCTGTGCCGAACACCATGGTCCTTGTGGGAGGGATGGTGCTGTGTGGTGCACCCGTCGACATGGCGGTGGCAGCAGGCACTGGATGTAGACATATGTGGTACCCATGTCAGGCCAGGGTACCATCCATGTGCATGGGATATCATTGTGCGGGCACATACAGCACTGTGTTGAACAATATCACAGCACATAGCACCTGTCAGGGGTAATGTGTATGCATGGATGTGCGATACCAGCATGCACCATACACACCCCCACCAAGCAGCATGCTGCCTACCTTGCAGAAGGCCATTGTCCACACCATGATGATAGACATGCGTAATGTCCATATACACATAGCAATGACATATGGAATGGACAGCCACCCTCCCAATACCAGTATCCCCCAGGTGGGACACATCCCTGTGCCATGTATGTGACATAGCCTGCCATACCATGCAGCCCTGTCCAGCAAGGCTGCACGTGCCATCACAGTCATACATGGTGCGATGGCCAAATGGCAATTGCACTATCAACTGTCCAGAGCAGTAATGTGGCACTGATGCACCTTGTGGTGTCACAGGTGCTGTGTGTTGGCGTGTACAACGCGGCAGCACATGCTATGTATGACCATCCCTGCTAATGTCATATGATTACACAATGTCCCATGTGTATCACATGTGCAATACAGGCGAGCCGTGGCAGGTTGCCCAACACCTGTACAGTGCTGTGTAGATGTACATGGCACAACACATGCATGTACAGGTGTCCACGTGTATGTGTGCAGTGCCACCGCTGACATCCATAATGGCTGCGTCTGTGATGCCTAGCAACATATACACAGCATCCAGGTGAACAGTAGAACTGTGCGCACATCGGGACACGTGCCGACTGGTATGAACACAGGTGCAGGCAGGTACACATGTCCACAGCAGGTTACCATCTACATGGTGTGTGTACAGTGTGATGAGTTGACACACAGATATGATATGATACCCGCTGCCTAACGGTGTGACAGCAACACGTCAGCTGTGTCAGTGTCATGATGCATCGCAGAGATTACTGTGCAGATGTCGTACATGTCATAGCAATGTATGTCCAGCGGTATGCCAGTACATCAGTGTAAATGTGACCTGTCACCATCATTATTTCTTACAGATAATGCCTCGTTCACGGCTGCCAGCCTTCAGCCGCCAGGAGGATGATGTAATCATACTGTTGCTCCATGACAACTATGACCTGCTATTCAGCCATGTTCCACAGCAAGCGCAGCAGCGGGATGACCTGTGGCAGGATATGTGCAGGAGGGTGAACGGCGTGGGTGGCAACAACTGCACCTACCAGCAGATACGCCGACACTGCATAGACCTAATACGGCACGCGAAACAGCGTGCCGCCGCAATCGCCAGAGAACAAGGTGGAACAGGTGGTGGACCACCAACCCAGCCCCCACTCACACACATGGAGGAGCTCCTGGCCAGTCTGGGGACAGCCAGAGAACATCATGCAGAAACACTAGCTGCCATCATGGAGGTGGGTGTCTCCCAACCAATGAGCCTGAAGCTGCCTGGTAAGTCAGTCTTGCATATGTGTATGATATCTGCCGTAGGTGTGGGTGTCACAGTACACCACGTAATGTACCAACACATGCCAGGTATATGGGCACACAAGCCGCATACTACAGTATGCTACGTTGTGTTTGCAGACGTGTGCATACCACATGCTATCACACAGGTACATGATGTGACATGCACAGTGCTTACTGTGGCTACAGTCATGGATAATGTTTATACTGTTGTGTCGCCCCTATACAGGTACCTCTGGCATGTCGCACAGCCATGAGTCCATCACAGGTGAGACTGTCGTTAGTAACAGGCATGTTACAGTGTATAGATATTCGCCATGTGGCCAGGTATAACATGCACACCTGGGTTCTGCTCCAGTCACGGTATACAGGTCGCACCACCAGACACACACATGCCACCCATGTACAGTAGATACTACCATTAGTATACACCGGCATGAAACCACAGTACCTGTCAGTGTGATATGTGCAGTCAGCTATGCATACAATGGTGGAGGTGTTCTACAATGGATGCATATGTAATATGCATTGGAACACCATTTGCGGTATGCACACTGTACCACATAGTGAGCTGTGATCTGGCCAGCACACAGGTGTTACCAATGTGACATATGCCCCTGCATTGTGTGCACACGTTGTGACACGGCACATGGCATGTCCCACGCCTGTGGTGTTCTGTTTGCAATATTGTCACACCATGACATGACCTACGCCCGACATAGCAAACATCCACACTGTTGTCTGCATAGCCCTCTGGATTGTGACACCTCCGACTTGTATGGATGTATGTCACATGGGCCACCACAGGGATGGGTACACAATGCCCATCACACACAATTGTCCATGACCCAGTCAAACATGGCCATGGGTGATAGCCACAGGCATGTTGCCACACAGTACGTCTGGAGTGGATAGACACCGTTGCACATTGTCCACACATAGTGCGATCATAGCCATAGTGGACCACCTGTACATTTGATGTGGTACACCAGACAACCGGAATGCCTGTCTGCAGCCACCAGAGGTGCCACCAATGTCTACCATATACGTGCTGTGGAACAGCATGACTGTGTTGCAGACATTGCAATGCAATGCGTCCATGTTATGCATCGCACAGAAACATACCTGTGTCCTGTTGCCATGCAGTGATACAGTGCCTGTACTCCCCACTGTATAGCTATGTACATGGCTCACACCAACCACACCTGCACAGACATCTTTGTTACACATGCATTCTATCTGTAGCCTGTACACATAACACTGCACTGTGACGCCCAGTATGATGTGGTGCATGTGGTGGGACACCATTGTCACTTGTCCACATGTTATCGCACATGTTGGCGGAGTACATGTCAAAGTGATGCCAGCCATGTGTACTGTTAACCTGCCTGTGGCCACATGGTGTATCACGGTGATGCATGCAAACTACCATGAATGTGTGTACTGCATGCCTACTGATATGACACCTGCTTGATGTAGTGTGCACCCCAGGGCAGTATGCATACTACCACTATTAATGTCTGGCCTGCATTCTCTGAGCTGTGGTGTGGGAATGCTGCATGCCATCTGCAATATCACATGCATGATGTGTCTGTGTGTGTGTGTGTGTCTGCGTGTGTGTGTCTGTGTGTGTGTCTGCGTGTGTGTGTCTGCGTGTGTGTGTGTCTGCATGCGTGTGTGTGTGTGTGTGTGTGTGTGTCTGCGTGCGTGTGCGTGTCTGCGTGTGTGTGTGTGTGTATGCGTGTGTGTCTGCGTGTGTGTAATGTATCTTACAGTATGTCTTTGTATTCATAGGTGGTGTAGGTGCGTTCCCCTCCTGCGGTCATCTGATGCTAGTGTCCCCACAGATACTAGCGGTGATGACCATATGCATGAGGTACAGGCAGAGTTGTCAGGGGCAGAAGCTGTGCCATTGGTTACCATCCCACCTATGTCCCCCTCATCCCAGCACACGGTTCTGATGCCAACACATACCACATCACCGTTGCCCATAGAGGAAGGACAGTCAGCGTCTGTTGGCATTGAGCAGGAATGTGTGGTGGCTACAGAAGGTGCACGTACACACCATGTTGCCAGTGTAATGACTGGTGATGTGCCACACAGGCATGCGGCTGGTGCTGCTCGTAGGAGGACCTCTGGCAGACATGCACCTGCTGTACAGGGTGCAGCAGCTGGTATCACCAGACGCATGTTCCAGACTGTAATGGCGGCACAGGAACGTGCTGAACAGCAGAACCAAGAAGGGCAGAGGCTGCAGAGGGCCGCAATCCATTCCCTAAATGAGAACATCCAGTCATTGGCGAATGCTCAACAGCAGATTGCTAATGTACTGGATAGGCGATTAGGTGAGATGGTTGGAATCCTCGACCGAGGCATGTCAATCCACGAGCGTGAGCTGTCTGTGCTGGAACACCTGGTAGTGGTGAGGCGTAGGACACGTGGCCGTAGGCCAGCAACACCACCTAGTGTAGGTCGATGTGTGTGTGCCACCTCTCATGCCCACTCACACAGTGCCGGTAGCAGCTGCAGTGCAGCTGGTGCTACACCGACCACATCAGGACACAGCAGGCCACGTGGACGTGGCCCTGGCCGGTCCCAGCATGGACACGGTTCCAGCGGACATGTGTAATCGGAGAGTGGCCACTCCATACCTCCACCCGGTAGTGCCCGTGCGACCCCAGGCAGGCACGGGTCACGTGGCCGCAGATGGACACAGTGAGCCATACAACCTGCACTGTACAGTCTGGGGCTGCCAAGTATACCCTGTGTAGGCATCACTTATGGCTGAACTGTGTACACACATACCCACACACGGCAGACACAACTGTAAGGCTCCACCACATCCACATGCATTCTGCACAGTCATGCCCAGTAAATGCACCGGCCCTTACACACACACATGATGTCATCCATTGGTACAGCCTATGCCCCTGGCAGACATATCACCCTGTGCATATGATGACGCCTCTGCCGCATCACTGTCATCCACACCATCGGTGCACGGTTATGCAAATATATTCTGATGCACAGGGTGGACAAGATAGTGAGAGGTGTATGTGATACCTGTGTACGCATAGCGTGTGATGTATATGTTGCAGTGGTTGTGTATGACAAGTGACAGGTGCGTATGTGATGTGGGTTGTGTACTGTCATCATGCAGCAGACATACCATGTAGTGCAGGTGCAGCATGCATTGAGCTGTGTACACGGTATGTGTGATGGTTACATGTGTAGCACCATGTTGGTTCTGTTAACCTGTATGCCTCATATGGTGTACTCGCATGTGCCTACTGGGAGCACTGTTATCAGTCCCCCACGTGTAGTTGTGGGTTACCCACAGGCACATCTGGCAATATCAGCATACCACATGTACCCGCAACCTGCCTGGACACCTACATAGGTACATAGGTGCATAGGTACATACTAGGCTATGTGCCCTATGGCATGTGAAAGCCTAGCTAGAGTGTGTGTGGCTTTCACCACCCCTTAGGATGAGGATACTATATCCATTGGTCTGCTGTCCCTCTGTCCAGCAGTGACACAGAGATGATTCCTGGGGCATACCCCATTTTC
>NC_056741.1:251811562-251931917 GCF_019279795.1 Protopterus annectens | reverse complement strand
AGGAAAATGTAGTTTTGGGGTTAAAAAAAGGGGCTATACATTTAACACCTATTAGTCCACTCTTTCAGTTGTTTACCACTGTTTTACATTGATATAATATACATATTTTCTATATATATTGCTATATTTATAATTGATGAAAATTAGGCATAGTACAATATAATATAATACATGTTTTAATAAGATGTTTTTAAAGATGTTAATATATGTGTGAGTATTTAACATTGAGTTTGCGCTTTATATGCTGGGGTTAATTGTTCATTGTTTGATGAGAAATTGACCAATGAAAATGTAAGGAGGGATATTAAAATCCTGAATGTTTTTATGTTATGTATAAGTCTGAAGGAGCCTATGGGTGAAAGCGCTAACTTGTGTATAAAGGAACCTTTTTATACCATTTGGGCACTGTCCTGGACTATTTGTACGTTGACTGTTTCATCTACCTATGTGTTTTTTGGATTGTATGCCATAAGGTGCCAGCGGTTATTTTATGTTGATTAGGTGTAATCCATGGTCAATTGACATTAATCATATTAATTCATTAAAGGATCTTCTTTATAAGTGGGAACGGCATAGTTTAACCATCCTATGACCTTCCTAGTTGAAGTTGTTAGTGAGCCATTAGTATGTGTTCCACAGGTCGCCCATTTCCACATTATGGAAGCGAGTGATCCCCATTTTGGTGATGGCAGATTGAGAGCTGTGTACGCCGGTATTCGCACGACGGTCTGACTTTGTATGGGGAATTTCTAATGTAGTCCCTATCTGTATTTCCTGTGCTATGCCTTACTGCAGCTGTGTAATTCCGCCAGGTTTCCAGTTATGGGTGCCATCTTGGTCGTACTCGTGTCCATCCATGGGAATCGCCTACTGGACACTGATATAGGGCTGTACACATTTCACACCTGCTTTCAGCATTATCCGGTGGATGCTTTGCATCATTAGTGGGGAGTAAGGCATGTGCTATACCCACATCCCTCCCACGGGGCGGGCCAACGGATTATCTGCCAAACAACACCGAGCCCCATTTCTGCATATCCAGGATCCCATGGCTGCAACCCTCGACGGTACACATTACACATCCTTCATGTGTGCGGGACTGGGATGTGGATGCACTTCTATGGACTCGACAATCTGGGGATTTCTGTTCATATGTCCTGCATTTGATGGACACTTGTCATCAACCTTAAACACGCTGGTGGTGCATATGTCTAGCTGTGCCGTAGTCACGGCTGTCACTTCTTCTGGGTCGATCGCAGCTGGTATTGCGAACGGAGCAATTTTTGGAGTCCTACAATGGACACCAGTGTGCATATGTAAAGTGTAGAACTTGTTGGACTGTCACCATCTGGCCAGTGGTTTTGACTGATGCTGTATGTTCCCCATTCGTGGATGTCTGTTTGACTACCCATGTTATGTATTACTTGGCATATCTATATCCATGTACCAGTAAGCAGAAATACAGCAAACCTTGAGTCCTGGTCATCTTCATTAATGAACATAAACCAGACCAAAACAGATGATGACAAAAACGATACACTCCACAGTCCAAAGATACTGAGCGCTTTCACCCACTAACATGGGGCATCATCAGAGTACAAAATACATTGGATAGTCATCCCTTATATACTTCCTTCAGAGTCAGTTTAAAGACAATTAATCAATAAACTTGCTCATAGTTAAGTAGCCAGTACTCCAAGTCTTAAAGATAAAGTGACATATAAAAATCAGTGTTGCATACATAACTTAATGGAAACATTAATCCAACAACAATGTGTTAATATAAATACAATATTGGTCAATACAATCAGTAAATTGAAACATAATTGATAATTGTTGTGAGTAAACCTTAGAATGTAGTGTGTTGATAATGATATTATGTATATTAATGTGTATAATTGTTGTATTAAGTTTCCAAATCATTGAATAAATAAGTACAATTAAATACATATTTTGTATAAATATAAATGTAAATAAGAGTCACAATGTTAAATATAAATATGACTGTATATAAATATATAAATATGATATGAAATAAACTGTAGTTGATTACATCTTGTTTTCGAGTGACATATCTATGTCCATGTGTCATATATACAGGCCGTCGGACTGTTGTGTGTAGATATATACATGTGAACCCCTTGTTTCATACCTTGCTTTGTTACTGTCTGTGGATTACCTGTGTACACACATCTATTACCATACCATACCTTTCCACTGTACAGGTTCTGGCAGGGTGTATGGCTGGTTGGCCCTTAATCTTGCTGTGTGTTACATTGACCTGTGTCTATCTGGCAATTCGCTGGCGTGTCATGTGAGACGTTCTTGATTCTATAGGGACCTGATCCCGTAATTGTGACGTGCTTCCACTGGCCATATATTTCTCTGTCGTCTGGGATCTGTATGTAACCAATCCTTTCAGGACACTTTCTATTGTTGTTCTTTTTTGGTTACATGTATGAGTACTTTGGTATGTTGTGCTATTATTGTGTGTGGAGCATTTCTCCACGGGCCTCTGCTGACACTGGACATATATCCAGCTAGCCTAGCCCGGTCAACAAGTGTGAGCCAACTAAACACAATTCGTACGGTGGCACCTTCTGACAAGTGGGTCGGGTTACAGATGCATAACCGTCGTCAATCTCTACTACTAACACACACGTTATTCTATCCACATTCTATGTTTGTCTTATCACATAGCATGTGTTTCTCACTATTTCTACCGGTACTTTACATGGCATTGTCCGATTCCATACTTTCAGAGGCTGACAGTTTTGAGACATGTATAACTAACGTGGCGGACACAGCATTAACTTTCCATGCTGTGAGCGGATCACACACGCACACGCGCACTTGTATTTCCTAATTGTGGGTTACGCGCAGGCGCACATGCATATCCGTATTCTGGTTGCATATGTTTACTGGGTCTGTGTGGTTACGTGGTCTGTATTAGTTGTGACTGTTCCAGTGACATATCTCTGATCTGGTTGACGGACGTGTGCGGAACACACTTTCACCTTTACACATGTAACTGTCTTTGCGGCATGGACGCATTACGTACACGTTCACATTTATATGTTCTACAGTCGTAATTCAAACGGGACTGCATTCACGTTTGCCGGTTGCTGTGACCACTACACGTTAGCTGTTCTGTCTCATTTATATGCATACCCATGGTACTTAGCTACATTAACATATCCCCCCCCCTGCACTCACGTACGTCACAGGCATCCATTCTCCTGCTGGGAAAAGTGCGGTACTACATGTTACACATTCCTTATTCCCTACCGCTCATGGCCCAGGATGCATATGTCGTGACCGCAGGGATATTCAGATCACAGGGGCTTATAGCCCCTACGCATACAGGCCTTCGATTGTCAGGGTGTTCCTGTGGTGCTTTGGGTTTGGTCTTGTCCGCCTAGTGTACGGAACTGCCCTGACCATGTACGAATGTCAGATGAGTCACATGGGCACGTTTTTTCCGTGTCTATGATACCATATCCCCCCCCATTATTCCTAGCCGTGTGCGCTGATTGGCCGGCGTGCCCGTTGTAGATCGTGTTATAATAATTGCACACGGTCTGGTCGACCGGACCTATTTCCATTGCTATACCTCGGTATTTATAACCTGTCTCGCTATGTTACATGGGTTTAACATTGCGTGACAGCTTTCACTGAGCCACGGACATGTCCGTTGCTTACTTTGGGGCAGTCCCGCTCTGCTACACACATTTAACATGGCGGAACAGGTTGAACAGCACAGCAACGGGGACATTGGGCTCTCTGTTGCTGTTTTGCATTGAATCGCTATGTTGACTTTGTTTCACATAGCGAGACAGTGTCGACATTAGCAACGGACATCTTGCACAGTACGTCCGCACCGCTGCGGGTGCCGTATGTCTGCGGATGGGCGGCGGACAGGCATTATGCTGTGCCATTATGTCTGGGAATATATTGTTTCTTTCCCTAGATGATATGGCATACTAGCAATAACCTGCGTCTGGGTGTGAGTACTGCTGTATTTACCCACGGTTGCCTTTGTGTGGTCCCTCGGGCATCGGCCTCGGGACCACACCACGTCTACCGTGGGTATATCTAGCATTACCCACATCTGGGCGTGGGTTATTGCTATGATATTCCGTGTGTACGGACACGTGTGTTTGGACAACCTACAATAGCTTCTGCTATTGGCATACAATGCTGTGGGTGGTGCCGGTTACCATACATATGCCTTTCTCAAAAGCCGACTTCACACTTCTAAAAACTAGTGTGGTCTCCTTTAAGGCCCCTGAGCTGGTGGTAAACATTACTCAAACCGCTGAATCACTTACAAATGCCTTCTACCAGCACCTACAGGACTGCATGGATCAGGCAATCCCAAACAAAACTAAGACTCTTTGTACCTAAGGCAAGCGTCCAGTCTGGTGGACCCCAGCCATAAACAAGCTCTACAACAAAAGGAGGAAGCTACTACAAGATAGAGCAAAATCCTTGAAAGGTAAGACACCCTTGCTCATTATAAGTAAAAAACTAAGAGCTCTCATAAAATCATCCAAGGCAAATTCTGAGAGAAAAATCACCAAGGACTCAAAAGACAATCATAAGGCCTTCTTTAGCTATGTTAGAAACCTAGGAGGAAACTCCCAGATATGCTCAGAATTAGTTCAAAATGATGTGAAGATTACTGAACCTACACACATTGCCAACATACTGGCTGACAGGTTCAGTGCAAACCCACCCCCAAAGGAGAGATATCTATACCAGAGGATTGTAGCCCCCCAAACATCTCTAACACCCAGGTGAGAGCTGCTCTCTCCAAGGCAAGAAACACAGCATCCATGGGACCGGATGGTGTCCCCGGCTGTGTACTCCATGAACTCAATGAGGAATTAAACCCGCAGTTAGGACAGCTGTTTAATCTTAGCCTCACCTCAGGATACGTACCCACGGAGTAGCGCAAGGCGACTGTGGTCCCACTTCACAAGGGCGGTGCCTCCACTGACCCTGGAAATTACCGTCCCATTAGCTTGACAAGCCTTATCTGCAAAGCCATGGAGAGGATCATAATGGAACTCATAAATAAAGACATAGGGAACTTGCAGACTTTGGATCCAACCCAGTTTGGCTTTGTCAAAGGCAGATCATGCCTTTTAAACTTGGTTGACTTTTTCGAAACAGTCACCAAGGCCATTGATGAGGGTAAGGCAGTCCATACAGCCTACCTCGACCTGGCAAAGGCCTTCGACACAATACCCCACTCAGGTATCATCGAAAAACTCATCAGCTTGAATGTAAACCCATACATCACAAGATGGGTTGCAAACTGGCTAAGTGACAGAACCCACAGGGTCAGAGTTGCTGGCGCCATGTCAGACTCAAAGCCGGTCACAAGTGGTGTCCCACAGGGCTCAGTCCTGGGTCCACTCTTGTTCGGCATCTACTTTTCCGAAGTACAAGCAAACACAGGAGGGTTATGGCTGACAAGGTTTGCAGATGACTGCGAACTGGGCGCCATAGTCGAAAACACATCTGACACAGATATCCTTCAGAAGGGCCTCACAGAAATGGATAACTGGTGCCAGAGACATGGCCTAAAGCTAAATGCCAAGAAATGCATAGTCATACCCTTCGGGAAAAACACGGTTACCCCTAGCTACCATATAGGTGGCAATCCACTGAGCACAGAAGAAGTTATCAGGGATCTGTGG
Organism: Protopterus annectens; assembly: GCF_019279795.1. Taxonomy (NCBI): domain Eukaryota; kingdom Metazoa; phylum Chordata; order Ceratodontiformes; family Protopteridae; genus Protopterus; species Protopterus annectens. Next base: position 251,926,209 of record NC_056741.1, on the reverse strand, counting down.
ACCCAGGTTGACAGTAACCTTTCCTTTGACACTCACGTTGCTAAAGTAGTTAGGAAGACCTTCTACATTGCCCACCTGATCATGAAGGGATTCACATCTAGATCAAGGGAGGTCATCGTCCCCCTGTACTCATCACTCATTAGACCTATGATTGAGTACAATGCCCCATTCGGAATGTATCTGACCCGACACCTGCAGCAGCTGGAAAGGCCCCAAAGGTTCCTCACCAGAAGGATGAAGGGTCTCAAAAATATGTCTTATGCTGCCCGACTGAAAGAACTCCAGCTCTATTCAGTTGCATACCGCTTGCTCAGAGGTGACCTGTGCCTGACATACAAGGCCATGTCAAACCCAGATTTGATGAATATGCTTCACCTCAAAAAATCTAGATCCGTCAGAACCACAAGGGCGGGAGACTTAAACCTTGACACGGTCATTAATAGAACGTGCTGGAGGGACAGATTCATCACCCAGAGACTCCCTATGCTGTGGAACAAAATCCCGGTACATGTGAGGCAGAGCACCTCGCTAGCCTTGTTCAAGAGGAATCTTGACCAATGGATGGGAGATCGCAGATATACCCCAGGGATTACTTCAGTGTCACTGCTTGACAGAGGCACAGCAAAATGATAGGCATAGTTTTCTTCAAACTAAAGAGGTGGCGAAGGCCACATAACTATGGGCTAGGCTTATAAATGCCCTTGGGCAGATAGCCTTGTATGAACCTATGAACCAATGAACCTATGTTCTGCCTTTGTCCCATTCACACTTGTCTATCCCTGTCCTCATTAAATGCGTGTATATTTCTGTGGCACATGATTGAACTATGTATTACCTGCAGGTATGCTGTGTACAGTACACATATGTCACGGTTGATTACAGTGTATCTGTGTACCTACCTCTGTGATACTGAGGACTACCACACATCCTTCGCAGCATTACATGCGTATGTCCATACTATCATTCGGTGGCCTGTGGGGGGTTGTCAGAGCGACGGTTACACGTGTCCCTGTTTGTGCACGCATCATGGTGGTCTTTGACCGCCTCCGTTGCTATCGTGGGATAGACGGTGGTGTTGGTGTGTGTTTGGGTTGTGTTTCCACTGCCAATATGTCAGTGGGGGGTGGGGTTGGCATGTGTTCCTCTTTGCAGGGGGCCCCATCCTGGACATTTGTGTCATGCGTCGACACTTGGCACATGCCATATGTCCTGTGATATTCCCACAGTCGTGTATGCCTTCCTGCATTACTACTGCATGTTACTGGCAGTTTGTATCTGGTACACATGGCTATTATGTTGGATAGCTTAGGCTATTCCCATGATATGACATACCCATTCATCCGGGCATATACGTGTTATTCATTCCTTTGCATTGGCCGTGGGTGTTTGGCCATCCGGCACCACTATTATCTACGTGTGATGTCCCACCTTCACCTTCTGTGCATGTGGCACCCTGTTGGGGTGTCCTGCTTGGTGGGCGGATGTTCCGCCATATGTGTTGTGTTTGACATGTCTGCATAGCTAATCATCGGTACAGTGGCTGCACATACTGCTTTGTCCAGATGTGTAAAGTTATGGACACCGTGGCGTGTGAACGCCTATGGGGTTTTGACAGGTCCGTACCACATGCGGGATGTACGCATTCTGCCGACACATTCACATGCGGCCATTTGGATATCAGTACCTGAGGTGGGATGTTGACATGTGGGGTACATATTTGCACGTGTGGCACTGCCTAGGACAATACTTCATACTACATTTGAGGTATACCCACTGTGTGTAGGTGTGCAGCTGCGCAAGGCTGCTAGCTGGATTGGGTGGACGGTCGTACATGGGTGCGGGTTACATGCTATGACGGGGCTGTTGTGTATTACATTTGCATGCATGGGTTCTGGGATACCATATCCCCCGCCATTATTCCTAGCCGTGTGCGCTGATTGGCCGGCGTGCCCGTTGTAGATCGTGTTATAATAATTGCACACGGTCTGGTCGACCGGACCTATTTCCATTGCTATACCTCGGTATTTATAACCTGTCTCGCTATGTTACATGGGTTTAACATTGCGTGACAGCTTTCACTGAGCCACGGACATGTCCGTTGCTTACTTTGGGGCAGTCCCGCTCTGCTACACACATTTAACATGGCGGAACAGGTTGAACAGCACAGCAACGGGGACATTGGGCTCTCTGTTGCTGTTTTGTATTGAATCGCTATGTTGACTTTGTTTCACATAGCGAGACAGTGTCGACATTAGCAACGGACATCTTGCACAGTACGTCCGCACCGCTGCGGGTGCCGTATGTCTGCGGATGGGCGGCGGACAGGCATTATGCTGTGCCATTATGTCTGGGAATATATTGTTTCTTTCCCTAGATGATATGGCATACTAGCAATAACCTGCGTCTGGGTGTGAGTACTGCTGTATTTACCCACGGTTGCCTTTGTGTGGTCCCTCGGGCATCGGCCTCGGGACCACACCACGTCTACCGTGGGTATATCTAGCATTACCCACATCTGGGCGTGGGTTATTGCTATGATATTCCGTGTGTACAGACACGTGTGTTTGGACAACCTACAATAGCTTCTGCTATTGGCATACAATGCTGTGGGTGGTGCCGGTTACCATACATATGCCTTTCTCAAAAGCCGACTTCACACTTCTAAAAACTAGTGTGGTCTCCTTTAAGGCCCCTGAGCCGGTGGTAAACATTACTCAAACCGCTGAATCACTTACAAATGCCTTCTACCAGCACCTACAGGACTGCATGGATCAGACAATCCCAAACAAAACTAAGACTCTTTGTACCTAAGGCAAGCGTCCAGTCTGGTGGACCCCAGCCATAAACAAGCTCTACAACAAAAGGAGGAAGCTACTACAAGATAGAGCAAAATCCTTGAAAGGTAAGACACCCTTGCTCATTATAAGTAAAAAACTAAGAGCTCTCATAAAATCATCCAAGGCAAATTCTGAGAGAAAAATCACCAAGGACTCAAAAGACAATCATAAGGCCTTCTTTAGCTATGTTAGAAACCTAGGAGGAAACTCCCAGATATGCTCAGAATTAGTTCAAAATGATGTGATGATTACTGAACCTACACACATTGCCAACATACTGGCTGACAGGTTCAGTGCAAACCCCCCCCCTCCCCCCCAAAAGGAGAGATATCTATACCAGAGGATTGTAGCCCCCCAAACATCTCTAACACCCAGGTGAGAGCTGCTCTCTCCAAGGCAAGAAACACAGCATCCATGGGACCGGATGGTGTCCCCGGCTGTGTACTCCATGAACTCAATGAGGAATTAAACCCGCAGTTAGGACAGCTGTTTAATCTTAGCCTCACCTCAGGATACGTACCCACGGAGTAGCGCAAGGCGACTGTGGTCCCACTTCACAAGGGCGGTGCCTCCACTGACCCTGGAAATTACCGTCCCATTAGCTTGACAAGCCTTATCTGCAAAGCCATGGAGAGGATCATAATGGAACTCATAAATAAAGACATAGGGAACTTGCAGACTTTGGATCCAACCCAGTTTGGCTTTGACAAAGGCAGATCATGCCTTTTAAACTTGGTTGACTTTTTGAAACAGTCACCAAGGCCATTGATGAGGGTAAGGCAGTCCATACAGCCTACCTCGACCTGGCAAAGGCCTTGACACAATACCCCACTCAGGTATCATCGAAAAACTCATCAGCTTGAATGTAAACCCATACATCACAAGATGGGTTGCAAACTGGCTAAGTGACAGAACCCACAGGGTCAGAGTTGCTGGCGCCATGTCAGACTCAAAGCCGGTCACAAGTGGTGTCCCACAGGGCTCAGTCCTGGGTCCACTCTTGTTCGGCATCTACTTTTCCAAAGTACAAGCAAACACAGGAGGGTTATGGCTGACAAGGTTTGCAGATGACTGCGAACTGGGCGCCATAGTCGAAAACACATCTGACACAGATATCCTTCAGAAGGGCCTCACAGAAATGGATAACTGGTGCCAGAGACATGGCCTAAAGCTAAATGCCAAGAAATGCATAGTCATACCCTTCGGGAAAAACACGGTTACCCCTAGCTACCATATAGGTGGCAATCCACTGAGCACAGAAGAAGTTATCAGGGATCTGTGGACCCAGGTTGACAGTAACCTTTCCTTTGACACTCACGTTGCTAAAGTAGTTAGGAAGACCTTCTACATTGCCCACCTGATCATGAAGGGATTCACATCTAGATCAAGGGAGGTCATCGTCCCCCTGTACTCATCACTCATTAGACCTATGATTGAGTACAATGCCCCATTCGGAATGTATCTGACCCGACACCTGCAGCAGCTGGAAAGGCCCCAAAGGTTCCTCACCAGAAGGATGAAGGGTCTCAAAAATATGTCTTATGCTGCCCGACTGAAAGAACTCCAGCTCTATTCAGTCGCATACCGCTTGCTCAGAGGTGACCTGTGCCTGACATACAAGGCCATGTCAAACCCAGATTTGATGAATATGCTTCACCTCAAAAAATCTAGATCCGTCAGAACCACAAGGGCGGGAGACTTAAACCTTGACACGGTCATTAATAGAACGTGCTGGAGGGACAGATTCATCACCCAGAGACTCCCTATGCTGTGGAACAAAATCCCGGTACATGTGAGGCAGAGCACCTCGCTAGCCTTGTTCAAGAGGAATCTTGACCAATGGATGGGAGATCGCAGATATACCCCAGGGATTACTTCAGTGTCACTGCTTGACAGAGGCACAGCAAAATGATAGGTATAGTTTTCTTCAAACTAAAGAGGTGGCGAAGGCCACATAACTATGGGCTAGGCTTATAAATGCCCTTGGGCAGATAGCCTTGTATGAACCTATGAACCAATGAACCTATGTTCTGCCTTTGTCCCATTCACACTTGTCTATCCCCTGTCCTCATTCGTACGTGTATATTTCTGTGGCACATGATTGAACTATGTATTACCTGCAGGTATGCTGTGTACAGTACACATATGTCACGGTTGATTACAGTGTATCTGTGTACCTACCTCTGTGATACTGAGGACTACCACACATCCTTCGCAGCATTACATGCGTATGTCCATACTATCATTCGGTGGCCTGTGGGGGGTTGTCAGAGCGACGGTTACACGTGTCCCTGTTTGTGCACGCATCATGGTGGTCTTTGACCGGCCTCCGTTGCTATCGTGGGATAGACGGTGGTGTTGGTGTGTGTTTGGGTTGTGTTTCCACTGCCAATATGTCAGTGGGGGGTGGGGTTGGCACGTGTTCCTCTTTGCAGGGGGCCCCATCCTGGACATTTGTGTCATGCGTCGACACTTGGCACATGCCATATGTCCTGTGATATTCCCACAGTCGTGTATGCCTTCCTGCATTACTACTGCATGTTACTGGCAGTTTGTATCTGGTACACATGGCTATTATGTTGGATAGCTTAGGCTATTCCCATGATATGACATACCCATTCATCCGGGCATATACGTGTTATTCATTCCTTTGCATTGGCCATGGGTGTTTGGCCATCCGGCACCACTATTATCTACGTGTGATGTCCCACCTTCACCTTCTGTGCATGTGGCACCCTGTTGGGGTGTCCTGCTTGGTGGGCGGATGTTCCGCCATATGTGTTGTGTTTGACATGTCTGCATAGCTAATCATCGGTACAGTGGCTGCACATACTGCTTTGTCCAGATGTGTAAAGTTATGGACACCGTGGCGTGTGAACGCCTATGGGGTTTCGACAGGTCCATACCACATGCGGGATGTACGCATTCTGCCGACACATTCACATGCGGCCATTTGGATATCAGTACCTGAGGTGGGATGTTGACATGTGGGGTACATATTTGCACGTGTGGCACTGCCTAGGACAATACTTCATACTACATTTGAGGTATACCCACTGTATGTAGGTGTGCAGCTGCGCAAGGCTGCTAGCTGGATTGGGTGGACGGTCGTACATGGGTGCGGGTTACATGCTATGACGGGGCTGTTGTGTATTACATTTGCATGCATGGGTTCTGCTTCTGGATATTCCGCTTCGGCATACGCCATCCTATGTGTATGCGACGGGTACGTTGCTGGGTCTAGTACATGTTGCTATGCACATGTTTGTCTGTGTTTAGGGCATCTGGTTTCTTTCTGGTTGTTATATAGACACGGCTGCCCGGCTGTGTACTCTCACTACCACTGTGGAACTGCTGGTGACATGCCCATGGGGCTACTCGTGTGTAGGTGCGGTGCGCTGACATGCTGCGGTACACCTTCACTGGGTATGCCCACTGACAGTGCATTGCGTGATGGACACGGTATTACGCGTATCCTTTGTTCCTTGGACGGGTACAATTTGGACTTCGTGGGTTAATGTTTGGTTCTCCGTTTTGTGTAGACGGGTACTATGTTGCATACTCTGTGTACATTTCATTATCCACGGACACTGGTTGGTGTGGTTACTATTGCAGGCGGCCTGTGACAGTCAGCAATTTAGGTTGCTCCTCGCCTGCCGGCTTGGCCATGCCTACGGGCGCATCCTACTTGGGCTCGCACACGTGCCCTCTGCACGTTCTTGTGGTTGCGGCGCACACTCATTACTATGCATGTGGCGCTGCTACACCGGTTATACACTGCACTGCCGGCGCAAGCCTTACACCGGCCTTGTGTCGAGCTTCATGAATCCGGGGGACAGTGAATGTGGAAAGGTAGAGTCACAAAGGCTCTCCACAGTGGTAAAGGCCTGTTCTTTCTCAAGAGGTTATTGACAAGGTTCTTAGTGGACTGGTAAAGTGTACCTTGCCCCAAGAAATAAGAAACCAAGATATTGTTGTTGAGTGTCTCTTTTCAGAAATGACAATCTCAGCCACAACATCCTTCACAGGCAGGCTGTTATGCTAGTCATGGCATCCTCACACTCAAAATTACACCAGAAAACTTAGAATTTCATTATAGATGCCATACATCAGATATGCCATAGACAAAGTGTGAAAACAACTCTCATTGATCTTACACTGCAGAAGGTCATAGAGCTTATCCATGACCTTTCCAAAGAATGCTGCCTTTGTCAGTACATCTACTGAAGTTATCCCCTCCTATATAAATCTGATTACTAGATTATCTTCCCCCCCAGATTAGCACCACATATCCCACAAATTCAACTCTATTTAGAAACTACCTCATACCTAGCCTTATATCCCTCTCTGATTGCCTTACTAATTTCAGTAGTGCTGTGTCTCTTTCTGATCCAATCTCTTAGGCCACCATATTTACCTATGGTTTGTACTTCCATCTCAGACAATGTATAGATAAGTTAGTACTTACTAGGTATAGGTGTTGTGACACATTTAGGGACAAAGCCCTATGGTGGATTTATCTCTAAACAGTAGAAAATTATATGCTTCCCATACAAATTTTTAACAATTAGTCAGAAGAAGGAGTATATGAAACTGTGCAGGGATCTTAAACACATCATTTGGAAGAGTGGCTCTATATGATGGTAACCATCTCTTTAAAGAATAACCACATAGCTTTTTTTTTTCAGCTATATAAAGAATATTCAAAGTAATATCCAGTAGTGAACAGAATTTGATGTTACCAGTGATGCATGTTCTGTTACCAAAGGCATGAATAAGGCCCTGGCTGTCAAATTTAGGTCAGTGTTTTCCCACCCCTCATACTCCAACATCTCCTTCCAGTATCATTGTGGACCAGATCATGGAAGTGATTACCAAAAACAAAAATACCAGGTCCGTGGGCCTGGATAGTATACCAGATCCATGGGCCTGGATAGTATACCAGGTCCATGGGCCTAGATAGTATACCAGGTCCATGGGCCTGGATATTATGCCAGGTCCATGGGCCTAGATAGTATACCACGTCCATGGGCTTGGATAGTATACCAGGTCCATGGGCCTGAAAAGTTTGCTAGGTCCATGGGTCTAGATAGCATACCAAGTCCATGGGCCTGGATAGTATACCAGGTCCATGAGCCTAAATAGTATACCAGGTCCATGGGCCTGGATAGTATGCAAGGCCCATGGGCCTAGATAGTATACCAGGTCCATGGGCCTGGATAGTATGCCAGGTCCATGGGCCTAGATAGTATACCAGGTCCATGGGCCTGGATAGTATACGAGGTCCATGGGCCTAGATACTATGCTAGGTCCATGGGTCTAGATAGTATACCAAGTCCATGGGCCTGTATAGTATACCAGGTTGCCCTGTTATTAGTGAACATTACATTATTGCTCAATCCTTCTTAAGTGTTTTAATCCCAGAATCTCTTCAAAGCACATGCCTGAACTTTGTGGCATAGCACTTGTGGTGCCTTCTACATAAATACACTGTTGTTTCTGACCATGGCATTTATCATCCCATTAGCCTCACTAGGATTATTTGTAAAACCATAGAACATATCTAAATTAATCTCATTAAAAGAAAATCTAGTACTTTACCAACACTTGATCCTACTCAGTTTGGGTTTGTGAAAGGCAGATCTTGTTTCCTTAATTTAGTTCACCTTTTTGATGGTAAGATGGAGGCCACTAACTGTATCATTCTGTCCACGCCACATATTTTAACTATAACTTAGTATTCAATGGAATTTCTCATGCAGGCATTACTGACAAGCTTGTCAGATTAAATATTAATATTATATTATATTATATTATGTATCCCTATATTAATTGATGGATTAATTGGATCTCTGATCACACATGGTACCTTCGCCTCTAACAGATAGTCACTGGTGCAGTCCCTCAGGGCTACATGGTAGGTCCCCTTCTTTTTGGCATTTATTTCTCTGATGGGTAGCAGCTGTCCAAGGTTTGTAACTGAACAAGTTTGGAAATGACAGCATACTAGATGCCATCACTGATTCCTCCATAGGATCATGTTCTCCAAGAAGGACTAGTTAGATCATCAGTTGGTGTTCTGACATATTCTTACACATCAATGCAAAAGCATAGTGTAGTTGCATTTGGGAAGAAAAGTGATACATTCATTAGGGATCTAGGCACTTCAATGAGCAAGGCCTGTCCTTTGATCATGAAGTATCACTTAGAGCAAGGCAATATTTTTTATTGCCAGTTAATTTTCTAAGGCATATCATAACGTTCTAGGGATGTCTTAGATCCATATAGTCCTCTGTTTTTAGGCTGATCACTGAATATAACAGCTCCATTTGGTATGTAACTCACCAAACATGGATCTTGTCTTTAGAGACCTCAGTGTCTCCAAAACAAGAGAATCAATGACCTGAGTTCCTTTAGTTATCTGGACTGATTACACAGGCTTTCACTTTTATTCTGCTTCATGCATAATCCTACATAGAGATCTCTGTCTTGGGTTTTGGGTTGTGAAATACCCTAGATATTCTCCACCTCAGAAACATTCATGATATTGGGAGTACTCACTCTAAAAACTCTCAACTTACATTGCAATTTAATTAGGACTTCTTGGAGGGACAGTTTCATTGCCTAGAAAATTCCCTTCTTATTAAACATACATCTCTTGCATAATAAATGGAACAACTCCTTAGACTTCTTCAGGTTACGTCTTGATGACTGGATAGGTTTAATAAATTTACTGCATGGATTAATAGTATGGTCCTTCACTGAGTTTTTTTTTTTGTATTAACTTTAAGCCAGTTTATTGATTTCCATTTATAAAAATTGTTTGGGAAAGATCCAGTTATTTCAGTATTAAAAATACTAGAACCAAGTTTACAATAATTAATAAATTCATAGTACCACACTTTTGTATCTATTTCAATGGTTTGAATAAATACATTTCACAGAAAGGAGTCTATAACAGAGCCCAGGGGTATTCCACATCTATGCATTATAGCTAGGGATAGTGTATGGTCACTTTTGTGCTTGGAGTGTCTATCTGATAACCAATTAAAGATTCAATGCCCAAAATGTGTATGTATCTGAACCTGCTTTATAATTTCTAATATTTCAGAGTAAAGAAAAAAATCCAAAGTTTTGTAAAAAGACAAGTAAATCATATGTATGGGACGTTCCTCTGCACTGGCTTTAGTAACATCAGAGTAAAATTGTGTAAGCCTGATAAGACATGATCTAGAATTAATAAAAACCCTATAAAAGTACCTTATTTTAAATAACTGTATGCTGTTAAGACCTTTAAAAGTTTGCATACAAAACACCTTTAGATGACCGATGCTGAATTAATAGTCTGATAATTCACGCTTCTTATGTCATTTAAATATTGAAACGATGTAAGCTTTTTTCTAATATTCATGTACAAAACCTCATTTAAAGTTCCTTAGATCAGAAAGCTTAATAAAAATTTAATATTATACTTAATGTTAAGATAAGTTTACCAGACGATGATCTGGCGTAGAATAGAATATAGCAATAACCCACGCCTGGGTGTGGGTAATGCTGGATTTACCCACGGTTTCACCCTCGGGACCAAACAAAGCCAACTGTGGGTAAATCCAGCATTACCCACACCCAGAAGTGGGTTATTGCTATTATACAATGACATTATTTAAGAAAAAAATAATTACTTTTCTTAAATAATGGCATTGTATAATGCCTCCTTGCTGCCCTTCCACAGCTGTCTGGTATTCCGTGGAAGTTCTGATGTACTGCGCATGCCCACGCAGTACATCAGAGCTGTGGGCAAAAGCAACGGAGAAAGCAAGATCTCCGTTGCTTTTTACTGTTTTGCTATGTTAAATGGGTTTAACATAGCGAGACAGTTTTGAAAAAAGCAACGGAGAAAGCAAGATCTCCATTGCTTTTTACACACTGTGTCGCTATGTTAAAGGAGTTTAACATAGCGAGACAGCTTTAAAAAAAGCAACAGAGATCTCCGTTGCTTTTTTTAAACCTGTGTCGCTATGTTAAACTCCTTTAACATAGTGAGACAGTGTTTTAAAAAAGACTTATACTAATGGAAAAAGTCCGGGCGACTGGACCTTTTTCCATTAGTATAAGTCGATTTACAACGTGCACGCTGACCAATCAGCGTGCATGTTTTGGAATATTAATGGGGGGGGTCATGGTATAATCATAGATAATGTCTTCCTCGTGAAATTTTGTGGTATTGAAAATGTGTTGATTCCCCAAAAGAAGAGATATCACCACAAAGATCTTCATTGAAGGAAATGTAAAAATTTTACTGAAAATGTTTATTAGCTCTTATTGTGAAAAAAAATCTCATTTATTATCTATTAGTATTTACATTGCATCAGATGTTATCTCATTGTTACCAGAGCAATGACAGCAGAAAGCCCTAGGATTAGAATGCGTGTTTCTGCTAATCACATTCATTCATTATAGGTTTAGTTGTTTCTAACCACTTTCTGAAATGCAACAAGCTTTATTTATTTTACACCAGTTTTAAACATTTAGTGAAAAGTCCAGTGGCACTTCATTTTTAGATTGCAACTTATGAGTTCTCATATTACATCAGTGAAGGAAATGCTTATGCTTGATTAACATTACAAAAGGTTCAGAGTATCTCCCTAAATGCTTCATCCAGAAATAAACAGGGTCTGCTACAGCAGTTTTCCTCAAGTGTTTGGCAGTGCCCTATATATATGCAGGCACTTTGAGCTGAAATTGTTCTTGTAAATATACTGTTTAAATTTCACCAATACCAAGTTGCACAGAGGGAGACTAGATTGCACAGTGATAAGCACTGGCCCCAGAGCTGCAGCCTGATACCCTTGACTTTACTCTTCATTCTCACAGCAACTGCCTAATCAATAAAAAAGGGCCTGTTGCCATGTATACGAACTTTCCAGCTGTCTCTGTTGCTGGCTTGGTGGATATGGGCATCCTGAGGCAATGTAGAAATTGCTTTATGTTTAAGGAGAACCAGATAATTCTCCAACAAACTGATAAAGTATGTGAGAGATGTATTCACACAAAGTCACTGGAGGCAAAGCTCTCACATAAAAGCAGTTATCAGGTTGTCTGTAGTACACACACTGTACCTATCACACACAGTATAAAACATACACATAGACCCACTTATGCTAAGACACTTAAATGTAAATTTCCCAAACCCCAAAGACCTCCTAGATGAAGCACACATAACAAAAGTTTTCAGCAAAGCCCAACGACCTCCTAGATGAAGTACAGATAACAATTGTCCTCAGCAGCCTTAAATGCACTCTTTAAAAACAACACCCACATCAATGCATAAAGCCATATCTCCTCGAGCCTCAACTTCTAAGCCACCACATGACCCAACATTCTAGACATTGGAAACAGCATTGTGAGACACACTGAAGTTCCTCTCACTAGGCTGAGTAAGAAGAAAGTTATGGTCAATTGCATATCAGGGACTAGGATCTACCATATTATGCATGCACTCAGGTCATTGGACCATAAGTACAGGTACGATCCAGTCATATTCCATGTGGGTGTAAATAACCTGAGACATACCTTCCTAGGCTATATGAAGAGAGCCATCATGCAGCACTTGGACTATGTGTCTCATGCTGATATTAGCCCAGCAATGAGCAACATTCTACCTTCACCAAGGATGATGCCACAATATGAACAGAAGATGATTGACTTTAATAATTAGTTTAGCTTCCGGTACTATTCTAAGTAGATGCAATATTTATCAGCATGGAAGGAGATAGTCAAAAGACCACACTGCTTTGCCAGGGATGGTCTGCATCTCTCCCCTCTAGGTGTTCAAATATTAGCTAAAACATTGTTTTCCCCATAGTGCTTTTTTTAGGCAATGCTAACCTGGCAACTCCAACATAGCAAATCAAAACCAAGAAAATCTAAAGGTTTTACTTCTCAATGTTAGAGTCTAAACAAGAAACTCCACTCCCTAGAAGCTCTTCTCAACTTAGAGAATGCTAATGTTTGTGCAGTCAGTGAGACACGGTTTAAAGACATTGAAAGCACCCCAGCAGTGCAAGGTTATAATGACTTCCACACATTTAGAAAACTACTACACAGGTACAGATTAAAGGTGGAGCTGTTTTGATTTATACTCAGAAATAAATATACCTCAAGGGTGGACAAACAGGAGAATGCACTTGAGCTTCTCCACTTTCAAATTGCCCCTTGCAAAATCCCATACCAATTCCTTGCAAACTATAAGTCCCCTTTTATGATCCAGAAAATCCACAGCATATATTTAAGCTTACTGGAGACACTCACTATCCAACTCAATACCACATTCATGGACAACTTTAATTACCCCAGCAATAACTGGGAATCCTATAGGACACCAAACGTGCAGGCACAAGATTCCTGGATTTTGTAAACACAAACTCCCTGGAACAGATTGTCAATCAGCCAACCAGGGGTTCAAACATACTGGATTTGGTCCTCAAAAATATGGGAGAGTACTGCACACCCCCTAGTTTAATGTACTGTCTGGTAAGGTCAGACTACCAAATGGTCTCCTTTGAAGTAAAAATAAAACCCAGAAAAACCCAGCTATCCCTGGAACATTCAGAAACTACCCTAAGGCTAACTTCCAAGTATTAAGTGATAACCTGGCAAAATTTCAAGTCCCCCTAAACTTTGAGAACACTGCTGCCTACATGAAACTTTTCACAGAAATCCTATACAAGCATGTTAATGTCTACATAGAGCCAGCTGTAGCCACAATGAATAAGTACAGAAGTAACTAAAAAAACAAGCCCTCCTGTTGGAATCACATCATTAATAGGCTGCATAACAGAAGGAAGAAAATTCATGTAAAAAATTAGGAGGTGTAGTACCGAGCAGGATAAAAGAGCTCAGGAAGTCCTTCTACATGGCACACCTCATCATAAAAGGGTTCTCATCCAGGAAAAAAGAGGTCATTGTTCCCATCTACTCGACACTCATTAGACCCATTATAGAGTACAACGCCCCTTTTGGAATGACCTCACAAGACATCTGCAGCAGCTGGAAAGGCCACAGAAGTACCTCACAAAGAGGATTACTGACCTCAAACAAATGCCCTACACTGACCGTCTCAAAAAACTCCAGCTTTACTCTGTAGCATATCGCCTACTCTGAGGTGATCTCTGCCTAACATATAAAGCTATGTCAAACCCAGAGCTGTTGGACATGCTACACCTAAAGAAATCCCAATCCCTCCAAGCTACACGCTCTAGGGACCTAAACCTTGTCACCACAATAAACAGGACATGCTGGAGGGATGGATTCCTATCCCAGAGACTTCTCATACTCTGGAACAGGCTAACCATCTATGTCAAGCAAAGTTCTTCATTAGCACTCTTCAAGAAAAATCTTGATGAGTGGATGGGAAATAGGAAATACACCCCTGGGATCATGTCTGTGTCTCTGCTCGACAGTGGCACAGGAAAATAACTTTCTTGGGTGGCGTAAGCCAGGGAACCTTGTTGGCTAGGCTTACGTAAGCCCTTGGGCCGATAACCTAGTACCTACCTATGAACCTATGAACCTCAAACTAAACAAATACCTCAGAGGACAAATACCAAAAGCCAAATTTGAGGTAAATCTGGGCTCTCGGGCCAAGGGCAACCACAAGGCATTCTTTAGCTATGTCTACAACCTCAAAGGCAATATATAATTGTGTGGCACTGCTCATTCTTAACACAGCTAGCAATACTGAGCCAGAAGATGTAGTAAACCTAATGGCAGACAAATTCAGCTCTGACTTTACCATCTTTCTCCACCAGCCTGCCCTCAGGAAATACCATCAAATATGAATCACCCAACTATGACTAGGGAACAGGCCCTCAATGCTCTCTCTCTCTCTCTCTAAGGCCAAGAACACTGCATTGTTGGCCCTGACAGTATCTCAAGCTCCCTTGTAAATAGCATGAAACATGACCTAGCAGATCCCTTGGAATCACTCTTTAACTGTAGCCTCCAAATAGGCTTTACGCCTCATGAATGAAGAATGTCAACTATCATCCCTCTATACAAAGGTGGGCCATCTATGGACCCTGGAAACTACAGACCTATAAGTCTCACGAGTCTCATATCCAGTGCCATGGAAAGAATTATCATGGAAATGATCAATAATGATATAGAAAACTTCCAGACACTAGGCCCCGTCATGGGCAGGTCACGTCTACTCATTCTGGTAGAGTTCTTTGAGTGAGTCACCAAAGCAATGGATAAGGACAAAATGGTTCATACTGCCTATCTTGACCTGGCCAATGCATTTGACAAAATACCCTGTTCAGTCATTTCTGACAAACGCAAGAGGTCAGGTGTAAACCCTTATATCACCAATGGATAGCCAGCTGGTTTTCAGATGGGGTCCAGGAAGTTAGAATTAGGGTGTCCACCTCTTCAAAGTAACCAACCACCAGCTGATTCCATCAGGGATCAGTCCTAGGACTGCTCGTTTTTGGCAGCTACTTCTCTGAAGGCAAGGGCAATACAAGTCTTAGCTTAGTTTCCTATGTATGTAGTTATTATACTTGCACTCAGAAAGACCACTGAGATACCTAGATCAGTTTTCACCATTGTCCAAAGCACTATATGACTTGCTCAGACACACAAAGTAGAAAGATTGAGGCTAAGGGAATCAAACTCTTGACTGCATGAAGCTTGTCATTAACAGCTCATAACCTTAATTGTCTGTGCTGACTTTATCATTGTAGAATTATTAACCACATACTTTTAAATTCTATTTTTTCTGACCCCACCATTAAGCAAAACACTGTCTTGGCCTGAACCACCAAGGATGGATATAGTATTATTTGATCAACTGATATTAAGGAACTTATTAGAATAACATCCAAAGTTTTGGTGTCTCTGGTTGCAAATTTAGCATGTTGTTTATAACCTTGTTTGTTAATTCAAACAAGTAATTTTTACTTATCTTAGGGGATATGCAAGCTGACTAGGATGTGTTGGGAAACTCTGAGTCCTCCCATGAAAAGTGGTTTGATTTATCAGACCAGTTTAACTGGATAGTCGTAACAGAATAAGAGTATCTATCCATCCATACTCATGAGTTGCATTTATTTCCTGCAATGACCACGTGAACAGCTGCTGCCGTCCACAGAATTTACTAGGCAGGTAGAGAATGAACATAGATTTCCAGGACTTTCTTCCATATCACTTACTCTCTGCACAATACCTAGTAGAATTTAGGATCACTAATCACCCTACTGCATGTCTTAGAGAGGTGGGGAAAACATAAAGAGGACACTCATACTCCACATGGATGGCATCTCACCTGAGAAGTGAACCAGAGAACCTCTTTCTAGGAGGTGTCAATGATACCCCTGCTTTGCTGTTTCACCCAACTGAGTATAGGTAATGTTAAATAATAGGGATTAAAGGTCAAAGTACTATCTACACAATAAGCAGACCTGACAGTGTAATATGTGTGTGTGTGTTTCTGTGTGTGTATACATGTCTATTCATTACTTGTGTGGTACAGTCTTTAATGTGTGATAAAGCTAAAGCAAGGAATTGAAATATAGTCTCCAGCAGGCATTTTGTTCTGTCCTGGCCAAGGGCAATTGTTGTTGTTGTTGTCTTTCGGCTTTTCCCGGTTAGGGGTCACCACAGCAGAACTCCGGTTCACTAATGATTGGCAGTAGATTTTGACAAACGCCGAGGTGCCAGCTCGATGTTCAACCTTCAATGAAGGCACGCCCATTTACGCATGTCTTTCGAACGCCCACCCAACCGTGGAGAGGACATGCAGACTCCACACAGAAGGCACTCCCTGCACTCCAGCCGAGAATTGAATGGGTTAACCTCTTGCTGTGATGTCAAATAATGCTCAGCTTGCAAATTAGTAATAAAAGTAATGTCTAACTTCACTTATGGACACTGGCTGCTCATTCCTGTCTGAGTACACTTTAATTAAAGCAACACTCCTACAGTTGTTCTACATGACACATTGAGATGGGTATTCAAGCTTGTTTGTGGAAGTTTTATAGCTTGTATTTGAAGTTAGAAATGTTTGGGAAGTTCAATGTTATTTTGTGAGCAACTTTGTTTGTGTCTTTCAGCTTTTCCTGGTTAGGGGTCACGACAGCGGAACTCTGGTCCACTAATGATTGGCAGTAGATTTTTTATGTGCCGAGTTTGCCAGCCCTGACAAACAACCTTCAACGAAGGTACACCCATTCACGCATGTCTCCACACAGAAAACGCTCTAGCTGAGAATTGAATGGCACAACGTCTTGCTGTGAGGCGACAACGCTACCGCAGCACCACCACCGCAGTTCTTGAACTCAAATAAGTCATAGTTTTCAGAATCCAGAGCAGGGTGCCAAAGAGCATGTGGAATTAAAACATGGTTTCTTATAGAAAAATGTAGAACTGGGTGCTAGAAAATGATGACACCTAGTAATAATAGGAAACAGAATTGTGTACATCATTTTTGAAAATCCCAGGTTTCATACTGATGATTTCACACATGATCTGGGACTCAAAAAGCTAAGAATTTAATTTATTTCAAGTGTTAATTCTTGAGAAACCAAGGCCTTAGTTTTTCAGAACCAAAGATCATGTGTCATTATTGTGTTAGTTATTTGAGAACATATGGCCACATGTCCTATCTATTCAACTATGAAATTTTATTTTTTGTGAAAACATGGTTAGATGTCATAGTTTTCAGATATGAGGTAAACCTTGTAGAATAGTAAAACAAAAAATGTCCAGTTAATAGAGATGAGTTAATAATGCAGTGTAAAATCTGATTCTAATGTTAAAAGGAGATTCAGACACAAAGAAAGACAGAAAAAAGAAACAATTGACAGTATTTGCTTGCAAGTCTTTACTAGCCTGAGAACATACAATTTAATTACTGGAAAGGGCCATTACATTTTGTTCAGCATTGAATGAGAGCAAACTTAAGAACTGTACAGGACAAAAAATTATGCAACTTAAAGCTTGAGGCAAATGAGATAGCTAGCTGTTAATCCAAATTTAAACAGAACAAGACATCAAAAACAAGAGACAACACTTTTTGCAAATTTGATTAGTATAGGTGCCACAGACACAATATGATACAGATTATTAACAACCCCAGTGCAGAGCTAACTAACATCAGTCAGATCAAGAGTGTATGGAGAGATAAATACACTTTTTCTATGTGTAAAGTATATTATCATTGTATACCTGCAAAATACTATGCCTGTTTTACACATGATCCATTATAATTATGTTCCATTGTATGTCTGCTGTATATTTTATGTTTTTAATGTTTGTCATGTCCCTTCTATTCTATGTCAAAGCATTCATGTTGTGCATGGTATAAGTTCCCTTATTGTAATGGCTGAAATTGTACTTTTTGAATATTTAATACTGTGATTATTACTTAAATGAATACTATTGCATGCCAATGCAGATTCATGCTTTTTTGATCAATTGGGCAAGATAGTGTTTGAAAATGGTGCTCACAGCAGTACGTATACCTGTTTAGCAAATATAGTATTTAGAAACTGTTGTGACACCATATATTACAGAAATAAATATTTGTCAATAAAGGGTGATGTTCCTGCAAACTATCACATCAATAGCAATACCCTAAGCACACATTCAGTAGTGAAAGATCTAGGCACGCAGGTTGATAGTAACCTTACCTTAATTGCCTCCAGAACAAAAAGAGGTTATAATTCCCCTGTACTCTTCCCTCATCAGGCCAATAATAGAATACAATGCTCCCTTTGGTATGCACCTTTCCAAGCACCTGCAGCCATTGGAGAGACCAGAAAGGTTCCTTACAAATAAAATTCAGGACCTCCAGCATCTGTCATATGTGGGCAGACAGAAATCACTGTCACTTTACTCTGTGTTGTACACTCTGCTCAGAGGCGACCTGTACCTTGCATACAAGGCAATGTCTCGCCCTGCTTTAATGGAAATGCTGCCCATTTGCAAGTCAAATGGCATACGGGCCACTCACTCTAAGGACCTTAACCTGGTATGTGACATAAACAGAACCTGCTGGAAGGATAGATTTTTCTCCCAGATGTTGCCTCATGTTTGGAACAGGCTTCCAATTCATGTTAAACAGAGCCCCTCATTGACCCTATTTAATTGCAGATTGGACAATTGGATGGGTAACTGGAAATTATCTCTGGGGGTTCCACCCGTGTCCCTCTTGGACAGGAGCAATAGGTGCTGATTTTAGTGTCTGCTTTAAACAGATACTCTTGGGAACAAGGGTTTAACTTGGCTAGGCTTGTAAGGGCCCCAGAGCCATTAGCTTAGTAACCTCCTATGTATGATCCTATGATCCTATCATTAACAACCTAAAAGCCATCACTGTTCATGCAGTATATTCCCATCATCAGAACAGCAAAACAGATAACCATCAGTGAATAGATTCCACTATGTTTTCCAAAAAAAAAAAAAAAAAAAACATTATGCCTTGTCAGTAGCAATTTTGGATATTTTAACTAGAAGTGAACTTTTACTACTACTTGCCAAATGAAAGTTCTGCATTTACTTCAAAGAAATTGTGCTTTGTTGCTTTGATTTACATGATACGACACCTGGCTTGATATTCCTGATACATTTATCTTGAAATGACACACATAATATTGCATAAAAATAGCTGTTTGAAAATCACATTAGTTAAAAAGCAAGAGAGATTTCCCAGCTACACAGCTATATTCTGAAAGTGTGACACACTAGACTTAACTGTGAAACCTAGCAACCATGTGCAATGACAAGTAACCATACCGCTTAACCTCTTAGAGCAAGACATCTTGACAAAGCTTTGAATAAAAGTGGGGCACAGGCCAAAATTATAGGGACAGTTTTTAAATATTTCTCCTATAAACATAGAAAGTTGATAGGATAACAGGTTTCTGCATTAGCATGAATTTTCTGAAGGGTAAGTCTAAAACTCAAATGTTTGTCAATATTTTCTAACTTCAGTCTTTCATGAATTGTCACTAATTTGCCAAGAAAACTGCAATTTTATGAAAAACAGACCAAAATATGAGGCATAAATCTAGATATTCTACACAAATCTGTACAGTCAGGAGGTATGCAAATAATCAAAGTATATGAGATTAGAGTGTTTCTGTGAAATAAATATGCACCAAAAGAATTACAGCAGATGTTTGAGTGCAGGGTGCAAATATTTGCCTTTATCTTTGGTAACGTGAACTGTTCTGCGTGTTTTGACAAACTGCTCCAAAGATGCATGTGTTCCTCCCAACATCAATGTCAGAGGTGCACTAAAATAGTAATCTGAAGTGTTTGAATAACTGCACAAAATATATTGGATTTTGTTACTGTACCTTTTAAAAAATGTGTATGCAAAAAAAGAAGACAGTTGTCATAAAGCAAAAAATGTTAAATTTGTTTTGACTTCCTTCAGTGCATGGCAAAAAGAATGAATTAACAGTCAACATTAAAATGAACTAACATAAATAGTTTTTCGGCTGCAATGTTTGAAAAAAACAAAGCATTTTAACTTCTTATTTTTGTTGGGCAGTAGCTCAGTATATAATGTTACACCAGTAATCAAATGTGAAGTTAGAAAAATATGTGTTAAATATACTAGTAAATAACAGGTACCAGACTTTGTAGGTTTAACTATGAAAAGCAACACAATAATTACTCTTGTACAAAAATAAGATAAAATAGAATGGCAAAAACTGCCAGCAGGAAAACAAGTTTATTCTGACAGTGCCTCAGCAAGAAAGCCTTCCAGTTTATAGCTATACAGAGGGTTAAGGTTGTGGGCTGTAGTTTCTGTGGTAGTGTTTTATTTTCTCAGTTGTTGCAGTGGGTTAAAGCTATGAGCATTCCTGTGGTGCAGGGTTTGATTCCTTCAGCCCTCATTTGTCTACTGTGTGACCTTGATCAAGTCATTTTATAGGTAGTGCTTAAGGGTAACATGGAATTTGAACTAGGCTGCTCAGTGGCCCCATGATATTTTACTTTAACAGCCATTGTGCCGCTGGTAAGAGTGACATATTGAAAAGCGCACATATAGAGCAATTGTCTGACAAAAAATATGATTTGGCATAGGTTCATAGGATGTTACTAGGCTACTGGCTCTAGGGTTTTTCCAAGCCTAGCCATGTAATACCCTTGTTCCCTAGTTGACCATTGTTAGATGGTCATTGTTAGCAGAGTGAATCTATGATCAGCAATGACTGCCCCTTTCCATGAGGGACATAGGTGCAACCCCTGGGGTGAATTTATGGTCTCCCATCCAATTGTCAAGGTTGTGATTAAATAGGGTCAGTGAGGAGCTCTGCATTACATGAAGTGGGAATTTACTCCAGAGGAGTGGCAATCTGTGGGAGACATATCTGTCTCTCCAATATGTTCTGTTTATGTCACAGGCTAGGTTGAGATCCCTGGAGTGAGTGACTCTTGTTCCATTTGATTTGTGGACATGCAGATTTCCTTTAGGGCAGGGTAAGAGATTGCTCTGTAGGCCAGGGCACAGGTCGCCTCTCAGTAGCCTGTAGGACACAGAGTACAGAGACAGTGCTTTCAGTCTTTCCATGTAGGTCATGCTTTGGAGGCCTTGAATTTTCTTGGTTAGAAACCTCTGTGGTCTCTCCAGTTGCTGCAGGAATCTGCTGAGGTACATGCAAAAGGAAGCATTGTACTCAAATAGTAATATGATGAGGGTCACGTATAGAGGCATTATAACATCCTTAGTCTTGGATTCAATGCCTTTACTTATGAGATGTACAATGTAGAAGGCTTTTCTTACCACTATGGACACATGGTAATCAAAGTTTAGATTGCTATCAACCTGTTCCTAAGTCTTTCACCACTGTATTTGAGCTTGGGGGAAGTGTTTTGTATATAATGTAATCTGCAGGGACTACTTCTTTGCCAGAAGGGATAATGATGCATTTAGTTTTAGTCCATATCTCTGGCACAGATCATTTGTTTGTCTTAGCCTTTTTTGTAATATGTTAACATCATTGGTGGACTCAACGATTGCACCTAGTTTGCAGTAATCTGTGAGCTTGGTAAGCTACAGGCCATCTACTTTTGCCTGGACTTCTGAGAAGTAGATTCCAAATAGTAGAGGGCCCAGCCCAGATTTCTGTTTTAAACTACTGGTAACTGGCCTACTGGTGGAGTTGGTATCCCCAACTTTGACAGTATGTGTTCTGTTGTTGAGCCAGTTTGCTACCCATCTAGTGACATATTGTTTAATCCCCAGCTGGGAGAGTTTCTCAATAATACTTGAGTGAGGAATTGTGTTGAAAGCCTTAGCTAAGTCGGGATAAATGGTTTATACTGTTTTGCGCTCATCCAGGGGTTTGGTGACATTCTCAGAGAAGTCCACTGGGTTTAATAAGCAAGATCTGCCCTCAGTGAAGCCAAACTGAGCCAGACCCAGAGTCTGGGGGTTGCCTATGTCCTTGTTCATAAAGTCCATGATTATTCTTTCCATGGCCTTGCAAATAAGGCCGGTTAGGCTTACAGGTCTAGGGATCCCAGGGATGGCTGATGATCCCCCTTTGTGTAGGGAGATTACTGTTGCTGTTCTCTACTTTGCTGGAACAAAGCCAGTGCTCAGCCTATGGCTGAAGATTGTGCCAAGCGATTCTGCTAGGTCTGACTTTAAATTGTTTTTTAAGCAGCTAGGGATGTTATCTGGTCCCAGAGAGACTGTGTTTTAGGCCTTGGAGAGGGCGGCTATGACCTGCTCTTTTGAGATTCTAGGTAGAGGACTGGTGACAGGGATGTTATTGGTTATGTCCTGTGGGGAGAGGAGGCTGAAATTTGCACCAAATCTGTCTGCTAGTAGGTTGGCATTTTTTTCAGGTTCAGTGTGAGTGGTACCATCCACTATAAGTTTGGCACATAGCTGGGCATTCTCTTTAAGATTTCAGATGTAGCTAAAGAAAGCCTTATGATTGTCTTTAGATAGACATGTTCATTTTTCCTTGTGATTTGTTTTAGAGGTCTTTACTAGATATTTGATTTGCTTGTTTAAGCTGTGGAGGACATTCTTCCACTGCTGAGTAAGTTCCCTCTTGTTCTTAGATAACAGTTTCTGTCTTTTGTTATATAACCTATTTATACTTGTAGTCCACTAGGGTGGCCTGTTTCCTTGGGAAGTCTTGGTTTTGATTCTGTCAGGTACAGCTGAGTCTATACAGTTGCTTAAATGTCTGTACAGGACATTTGTGTACTCCTCTGCAGAGGAGTCTTTGTTTTCTGTGTTAGCAAGGGGGTTTGAAACTTTTTATACTTTTGCTTAGTAGGCTAAACTTTGTTTTGGAGAAAATGTTCATGTTTTTGCTCCAGTGTGGATGTCAGACCTGATCTTTACTTCAAAGGACATGGATTTAATGTCTGACCTTACCAGGGAGGGCAACACACAGGGGGTGATACAGTGTTTCCCCCATGTTGTTGAGTACTAAGTCCAGGACATTCAATCTACTTGTAGGAGTGCAGAATAACTGTTACAGGACATTTGAGTTAACAAAGTTCAAGAACCTCAGGGCAATTGTATTTGTGCTTGTGTATCTTGCCCAATCAATAGAAGGATAGCTGAAATTTCCCATGGCTAAAGTGTTGGCTGCATAGTGAGTGACTCTAGCAAGTCCAGGTTGGCAGTGTGCTTCTTTTGGTTCATGGTAGGGGACCTGTAGCTAGCAATGATGTGGTAGGGTGTATTGCCTGTAGTTATTTGGACCTGGAGTAGCTCCAGAGAGTTAACTGTTTAAGCAGTCTTGAGGTGTATTTGGATTTAATGAAGGTGGATACACCTCCACCTTTGGTTCTTTCACACTCATTTTGGGGTCTGAATCTGTGGAAGGTGTTGTAGTCTTGTATGGCTGGGTTGCTCTCTGTGGCCTTGAACCAAGTCTCAGTGACTGCACAGATGTCAACATCTCCAAGGTGAGGAGTGCTTCCAGGGAGTGCAGTTCATAGATGCATAGGTGTTTCCTAGTCTAATGACCACAAGGGCCTTTTTAAGCCTAGCCATGCATCCCAAATGTCTGGGAAGTTCTGATACCCTTGATAAGTGTAAGCATGGCCCTGGGAGATGAACCATTTATGGGTTACCTGTGTTCATTAGAGACATAGGTACCAAACCAGGGATGAATTTCTGGTTTCCCATCCAATTGTCCAAGTTGCACTTGAATTGGGGGAGGAAGGAACTTTGCTTCACATGGATGGGGAGCCTGTTCCATAGATGGGGTAGTCTCTGAGATACATACCTATCTCTCCAGCAGGTCCTATTTATATCACAGGCAAGGTTTAAGTCTTTAGAACAGGTAATTCTTGTGCTGTTTGTTTTGTGGATATGCAGAAAGTCCATCAGAGTGGGGTCTGACAATGCCCTGTATACCAGGCATAGATCTCCCCTCAAAAGCCTGTCGGAGACAGAATACAGGGATAGGGCCTTGAGGCGGTCTGCATAGGACATATTACTTATGCCCTGTATTCTTTTAGTGAGGAACCTCTGTGGATGTTCCAACTGTTGGATATGCCTGGTTAGGTACATACCAAAGGGGGCATTGTACTTGATGATAAGTCTGATGAATGCTAAATACAGCGGAACAATGAATTCTTGGACTTAGATGTCATACCTTTGTTTATAAGTTGTGCAACATAGAATGATTTCCTCACCACTGTAGACACGTGATGATCAAAGGCTAGATTACTATCTATGTATGTCCGTAAGTCCCTGACTACTGGGTCACCTCTAAGGGGTGTGTTATGGAGTATTATGTCAAATGCCTTGGCCTGGTCAAGGTAGGTGGCATGATCTGGCATTGATGAAACCAAACTGGGTTGGCTCTAGTGTCTGGAGGTTTACTATATCTGTATTGATCATCTCCATGATAATTCTCTCCATGGCTTTACATATAAGACTAATGAGACTTATAGGTCTGTAGTTTCCAGGGTCTGTAGATGCCCCATCTTTGTGCATAGGGATGACTGTTGCCTTTCTGCATTCATGAGGCATGAAGCCTGTTTGGAGGCTACAGTTAAATAGTAATTCCAGAGTTCCTGATAGGTCATGTTTGATGCTATTTAACAGGCATCCTGGGATATTGTCTGGGTCCATTGGTGGTCTTAGAGAGAGCTCTAAGGACCTGTTTCCCTAGTGTTAGTATGGGGAGTTATATTTGATGATATTTCCTGAGGGAAGGTTGAAGGGGAGAGAGGAGTAAAGTTGGAGTTGAATTTATCAGCCAGGAGGTTTGCTATATCTTCTGTCTCAGTATAGGTGGCTTCATTTACAATGAGCTCTGCACACAATAGTGTATTGCCTTTGAGGTTGCGGATATACCTAAAGAGTGCTTCATGGTTCGTGGTTGTCCTTGGCATAGGAGGCCAAACCTACCTCAAATTTGGCTTTGGAGACTTTATTTGTCCTCTGAGTTGTTGGTTAGTTTGATGAGAGTGCTTTTATCCTCCTGGGTGCTGCACCTCCTAATTTTTGCCATGATTTTCTTCCTCCTATTATACAGCCAATTGATTTTGTGATTCCGCCAGGGTGGCTTGTTTTTTGAGTTAGTTCTATACTTCTTGGTGAGTACAGCTGCCTCTATGCAGCTATTAACATGCTTGTACAGGGTTTCTGTGAACAGTTCTGCATAGGCAGAAGTGTTCTCAGGGTTTATGGGGGCTAGAAATTTAGACAGGTTCTCACTTAACAGCAGGAGGTTAGCCTTAGAATAGTTTCTGAATATTCCAGGTTTAGCTGGGGATCCAGGCTTTATTTTTACTTCAAAGGTGACCATTTTGTGGTCTGACCTTATCAGGAAAGGCATTACAGTAGGGGGTGTGCAGGAGTTTCCCATATTAGTGAAGACCAAATCCAGTATGGTTGCACCCCTGGTTGGTTTATTGATATCTGGTCTAGGGAGTTTGTGTTTACAAAATCCAGGAATCTCTGTGCATGTAAGTTTGGTGTTGTATAGGATTCCCAGTTAATAGTGGGGCAATTAAAGTCAACCATGAATATGGTATTGGGTTGGATGGTTGGTGTTTCTAATAAGTTTAAATGCAAGGTATGGGCTACCTGGGTCATAGAAGAAATCCATACAAGGAAGTGGGACTGGATTTTACCTATGCTGGTTTGTACATGGAGCAGCTCAAGTGCATTGCCCTGTTTGACCAGCCTTGAAGTATATTTATTTTTGATGTAAATAGAGACACCTCCCTGCCTCTGAAGTAGCTGGCCTAAATGTGTGGAAGGCATTATAACCTTGCACTGCTGGTGTGCTCTCCACAGCTTTAAACCATGTCTCAGTGACTGCACAGACATCAGCATTCTCTAAGGTAAAAAGAGCTTCTAGGGAGTGGAGTTTTTTGCTTAGACTCCTAGCAATGAGCAGCAATACCTTTAGATTTTCTTGGTTTTGATTTACTTAGTCGAAAGTACTTTCAGTTTGGCATTGCCTAAAAAGGCATTATGGGGGAAGACAATGTTTTAGCTAATATTTGAAAGCCTAGAGGGTAGAGGTGAAGACCATGCCTGGCAAAGCAGCATGGCCTGTTGACCATCTCCTTCCATGCTAACAAATATTGCACCCCCTTAGAATGACACCAGAAACTAAACCAATTATTAAAGTCAACATCTTTTGTTCCTATTGTGGCATCATCCTTGGAGAAGATAAAATGCGTCTCATTGCTAGGGTCATACCAGCCTGGGACACATACTCTGAGAGCTCCATGATGTCTCTCTTCATATAGTCTAGGGAGGTACATCTCAGGTCATTTACTCCCACATGGACTATGACTGAGTCATATTGGTAATTGTGGTCCAATGATCTGAGTGTATGCGTAATGTGGCAGATCCTGGCTGCTGATAAGCAACTGACTGTAACATTCTCCTTACTCAGCCTGCTGAGAGGGACATCAGTGTATCTCACGATGGAGTCTCCAATGACTAGAATGTTGGATTGTGTTGGTGACTTGCCTTATGGGCTTAGAGGTAGAGGCTCCATGAGATGTAACTCTATGTGTTGATGTGGGTGTTGCTTTGAAAGAGTACATTTCAGGCTGCTGAGAGTATTTGTTATACATACTTCATCTGGGAGGTCTTTGTGGTTTAGGAAGATTACATATAAGTGCCTCGGTGTATGTGGGTCTATATGTCTGCTTTGAATTGTGCATGATGGGTGCAGCATATGTACTACTGACAACCTTATTGACATTAGGAGTACTTTTATGTAAGAGCAATGCCCCCAGTGACATTGTATAAATACATCTCTCACATACCATATCAGTTTGTTTGAGAATTAACTGGTTGTCAGTAAACATGAGGCAATTTCTACATTGCCTTAGGATGCCCATATCTACTAAGCTGGTAACGGAGACAGTAGGAAAGTTCATATCCATGGCAACAGACCCTATTTTATTGATTAGACAGTTGAAGTGAGAATATCAGTCACTGTCAGGAGTATCCGGTTTGCAACTATGTGGACAGTCCTTGTCATTGAAAGTTAGTTGTCCTGTGTGCAACTAGGTATTGGAGAAATTTCAATTGTGCCTTTACTGGAAAAATTCACTCAAGGTGTCTGAGTCTGTACAGAGCACTGCCAAACACTTGAGGGGAAACTAATATGTAGACCCTGAAAATTTAAGGAAGAAGTATTTAGGCAAATATTCTGAAGTTACAATCAAATCAAGCAGTACTTACTGAAAACAAAGAATTAGCTTGTCAAGAATAATGAAAAGAGGGGAGTCATGTGACTGGCTACTGTCTGGCTCTGCTAATGCTGGTCCAACCATAGCTTCACTCTGTTGGGATACAATGCTCCTTTGCTTCTTCTATCACCAGAAACAAAATGTTAGTACCAATCTCAAGAAGAGAAGTTGGCCACAGCCTGTTTGGTGATCCACAGTCTTGTCCCAGATGATGCAAGGGTCTGTAGGCTTGTTGCCTTTTTCTGGTAGATGCCTCAAGTAGCAACCAGGCCAATCAGGTACGTTCAGCACAGACACTCACTCTCCAACCAGAAACAGTCAGGAATCAATGCACTCTTCTCCTTTAATCACCAGGATAAGAATATAAGTACAGATTCCAAGCTGTCACCTATAAAGCAGTTATTAGGCTTTCTGGTGATCAGCAGTTTCCAGGAAATAATGTCCCTGTACTCCCTTCTCTCACCAGGACAAAATAGAAGCACTAATCCCAAGATCACTACTGAGAGCCAGAATGTAGGCTGTCCAATAACTGGTGATCTTGTAATAGATGCTTAAAGTTAAGATGACAAAAAAATGGTTTATCCTAAACACTGCAGTGTGCACTAAGCAGTTAGCTATTAAAGTGGGTAACTTAAGATTTGTGGATGGCGCAGTGGTGCAGTGGTAGCGTTGTTCCCTCACAGCACACTCAACGACTTGATTCTCAGCTGGAGTGCCTTCTGTGTAGAGTCTGCATGTCCTCCTTGTGTTTGTGTGGGTTTCCTCTGGGTGCTCCAATTTCCTCCCACATTTCAAAGACATACATCTGGAGTGTTTCTCCATGGGCCTCCACTGAAAATTGGCTTTGTTCCAAGTCAGACTTTTCCGGTAAACAAATGTTAAGTTTTAGTGGAGAGTCACTATTTTTAAAAGAGCAGGATAGATTGAAAGGGGATGGCACTTTTGTATTCTGATACTACGGAATACAGTAAGATGGCCAATAAATTTAAATGGTTGAAGGGGAATGATTTCACATAATGATAATCTTGTGTTTACTCACACCAGCCAGTGAAAGGAGAGAAGAAACGAGATATATGGTCAAATTAACATAAGGGGCAAGGAACTAGAAAGACAGTAGTGTTTAAGAAAGCAACAGTAACAGGATGGGAGCGTGGCAAAAATCATGTTTGCCTTGCAAGAGACAGAGCTGTGGTCTCTTAAGTTTTAATATGCAGTTAAAAGCAGAATACAAGTAAAAAAACAGTGCAAAGAAAACAAATTGCAGTGTACAAAATAGAAAAAGGCAATAAAGTAATACAACATACAAGAAATAAAAATCAAACTAACCTTTCCCTTACAGCAAGGTGTGGCAGAGTCTGGGTGAGCCTTTCTAGTAAAGTTTTCTATTTAGGCTCCTAGCATTAAACAGCATAACCTTGACTTTGTCTCCAGTGGATTTCTTTTCAGCAGGAATTTTGTTGTTTTGACATTGCCTAGAAAAGGCACTATGGGGTAGGCAAGCATTTTTGCCAGTGTTAGTATTGTGACATCATCAGCGGTGAAGGTAAAATGCTACTTAATGCTAGGGACATACCTGCTTGGGGCACATAATTAGAGAGTTCAGTCATGTCTCTCATCATATAGTCCAGAGAGGTACATCTCAAGTCATTTGCCCCAACATTTACTATGACAGAGTCATAATAGTAATTGCTGTTGACTGACTTGAGTGTGTGTGTGATTTGATGGATCCTGGCACTTGAAAGGCAACTAACTGTGACCTTCCCCTTAGCCAGCCTGGTGAGGGGGACATCTGTGTGTCTCACTATGGAATCATCTATGACCAGGACATTAAGTTTTGAGGTGTTTTGTCTTAGGGGCTTATTTGTTGAGACACTTGTATGTGTGTTACTATGTGTAATGAGGCCTTTTCTTGTTCCAGTATGTGTGATTTGTTTGTGCTTGGGTGGTCTCTGATCTTTTGGTAGGCTTCTATTGAGTACCTCCACGTATATAGCTTTATGTGTTGTGTGCTTGTTATGTGTGTGCTGACAACCTGTTTGATGTCTGGCTTGTTGTTACATGCAATAACTGATTCCAAATTCATAATGTATGTACATCTCTCACATGTTGTATTTGTTTGTTTTGGGAGTAAGTGGCTGCCAATAAACATGAGGCAATTACTGCATTGCCTCAGGAAGCCCATGTCAATCAGGCTGGTCAGAGAAATGGTGGGAAACTGACCGCCCATTATGGCAGGATTATTCCTTAATTAATAGTAGGGAGTGGGCTAGTTAGACTAGGCTTTGCTCTAGGATTAATGAAGGAGTCTTATCTGTAGTAGGCTAGGGTTAAAAAACTGTGACAGCATTTCTCAGTGTGCAACTGAGTTGCTCACAGTGGAGCAGGAGAGTTTGGGTGGGTTCACAAGCAGATATCTAGGGAAAATTGTCTTCCTAGGCGTTTGCATTTATACATGACAACACTAAACTCAGTTGCGGGGTGGGGAGCTAGACACAAATGAGAGACTTAAATAAAAGTGAATTTAAGCAGTTTTAACACAAACTACCAGTAGGAAAGCCCTACACAGAGCCTTATTCTAGCAATCCCCAACTCAGATGGGTCCTGAGCTGCACACTTCTGCCACAGGGGTGCAGGGAGGCCCTCCTAAAGTAAGATGGATGGTTTAAGTGCTCAAGTGATACCAAGTAGTCATGTTTCATGAAAGTCTGAATCTAGCCTATGCTATTCAAGGCAGAAGTAGCAATGATGAAAGTGCAGAATGAAGCAGCCACAGCAGCAAAAACACAGTAAAAATGAAGCAGCAGTTCAATAAAATACAGTTCACAAAGTGCAAATAGCACTACTCAGCATTCAATAAAATACAGTTCACAAAGTGCAAATAACACTACTGTAAAATAACTGGATGCGAGATTTCAAAATACCCAAGTGATAATTGAAATTTTGCTGGAATTGAGATAAATGGTATTTTCTATGATAAACTCAGCAAAAAAGTGTATGTTGCTCCCGGATAAGATTGCTGCTGCCTAGACATTTTTATAAAGCTTCTTTGAAAGCAATGCCATTGCAAACATTTTTACAGTCTAGTTGTTTTGAATAGCTATGAAAGTAAGAGCTGAACTACAAATCTGGGAATCTGTTACACCCTACAGACCATAAACTCCATGTGACCAGCTAACATCTTGTCAGGTAAGATGAATCGTCCCAAGCAGAGTCATAATATAAGTAGCTTTAAATAATGGAGTTAAGCAAACTAGCTACTGTGCACACATGAGGCAGGCAGACTACATTGTGTAAATAATGTAGTTTACTTATTTAATGCACTATTTAATGTGTGATGTATCAAATGCCAGGAAATGTCAGCACAGCATGTAGCAGTCATTAGGTTCTAGAGTAGTCAAGGCAACTGTAATGATTTTATGATATGAAAGTCAAATAATGTTCTGCTTACAAATTACTTAGAAATAAAACATTTTCTGAATTCACTTAAATTGTCTGGTTGATATATTAAAAACTATTTCTAAACCTGCTAAAACGATAACCTATAAATAAATGTCATAAGTGTTATTTGAACTTATACATCAATTTTTGTCCAATATTTATTGCAGATATGGATAACATGGCTTCTGCTTATGTATATTCAATGAATCTCATATTAACGCTAATTCGTTTGTCACATTATATAAATATGTTGAATAAAGCTCAACTTAACATCAAGACAGATCTTGAGTAAAGCTATATTTCCTAAGGTTAAGGACTAGCTCTTTTTATTCAGAGATCATCAGTGTTTTACTTACTCACATCACCCTCTTTAACAATTGCATTTTTGTTAGCATTTACAACAAATCTACCCTGATATTCCTCTTTTCCCAATACCTCAAAGAAGTTTATTAAACTGCTGTGGGTCTAGGTTGGAAACTAATGATATTTCGCATTCTGTGTACTAGCAATGTCATTTTTATTACTGTATTACACTATTTTGAAAACCAGTAGCCGTGGTGGTGCAGCGGTAGCGTCGCCTCACAGCAAGAGGTTTTTCTGTTCAGTTCTCGGCTGGAGCGCCTTCTGTGTGGAGTCTGCATGTCCTCCCTGCGGTCGAGTGGTGTTCAAAAGACATGTGTGAATGGGCGTGCCTTTGTTGAAGGTTGGGTGACGGGCTGGAACCTTGGCACCATAAAAGTCTACTGCCAATTGTTAGCGGATCGGAGTTCCACTGTGGTGACCCCTAACCGGAAAAGCTGAAAGAAGAACAACAACTATTTTGAAAACAAACTGAATAGCCAGTGAAAGAGATAAAGGTGAATTCCATGTATGACCACTTCTTAGATTGAGATGCTGCTAGCCAATTTCAAAAGGTAGCAAAAAATGATATATGTTTAACTTCTGTGAGCCAACCATAAAAGCAAAGACCATTTGTGACACATAATCTACCTTCATACCTCTCATCTACCTAGATTTTAACAGACTGTTTAGATTTTTGCCTCATATTTTCATCTATTCCTCATAAAATACATTCTTTTCTGGTAAATCACAGAGGGTTGTAGTCACTAAATAGTGACACATTTGAGTTTCAGACTTTATATCCTTTAGAAATTGCATGCTAACACAAAACATGTTATTCTAGCAACTTTCTAAGTTTATAAGAGCACTATTTTAAATCTGTCCCTATTCTGGGGCTTTTGTCCCCATCATTTTGTCCAGTTATCTTGAGCTAAGAGGTTGAGAGGTATGCCTACCTTCTCAAAACCATGTGGACAAACTCTAACCATTCTTTTTTTTTGAAGTTCATATTAAAAAAAGAAATAAATGAATGAATGAATTACACAATTTATAGTGTTTTGTTGATCCTCAGTTCCTTCATAAGCCGACCTCAGTTACTGTAAATTTGTTGTTGTGACTATGACAATAACTATGGTGGACATGTGGGGGCAGTGGTGTGCTGGTACCAAAAGGATTATGAAAATCAGGTATATGTCCAAGTAAACAATATTTTCTTTTATCACAGGATGCCATTAGATCCAATGCAACATTTTTTAAAATTGCTATAGATACATTTTTAGAATCTATGGTTAAGTATGGTGTGACCTCAGATTCTTTAATACTGTAGTTTACAGTTCAGGATCCGACTAGGCAGTTTTTTTTAACTATTGCCAAAAATTCATAAACAGATGCCTCTAGTGCTAGGTAGCCTCATTGTTTTTTCAACACACACACACACACACACACACACACACACACACACACACACACACACACACACACACACACACACACACACACACACACACAAATATACACATATACAAACATACTGTGAAATGGTGGCCACAACTGAATGCCATTCAGGGATACTATCTCCTGCATACACAACAACTGCTGTGGTGTTTCTCGGGGACAGGTCATTGAAGGAAAATGCAGAGCACTCCCTGGAGAAAGGCAACCTCAGGAGGAGACATCTCTTCTAGGTTACAAATTAGAAGCGGTCTTCCTTGAGCTTATATTAGGTGACTTAATAGTATATAGAGTTAGATTCCAGGATCCCGTGGAGTGGATTAAAAGTGACTCAACCAAGATACCTGGGTAGAGGCATAAATAAAAAAAGTTAGACGTACTGTTCTAGAATAAGGAAGGTAAATTGCTGTCTCTTTAATGAAGAGGTTGGAGAAGGACTTTTCTGTCTGACCCAAATACATACTATAAATGCTAAGAAGAGTGGCAGGAGATGTTTCTGCAATATGATAGTATGCTACTGTCCCTAAGCTGGAATGACTGTTGGACTCTTATCCTGTGCAAGTTAATATCTTCCTGTAAGTCATAGGTTCATAGGTTCATAGGTTCATACTAGGCTATCTGCCCGAGGGCATTTACAAGCCTAGCCCATCGTTTTGTGGCTTACGCCACCCCTTTAGTATGGGGAACTATACCCATTATTTTGCTGTGCCTCTGTCGAGCAGTGACACTGAGGTAATCCCTGGGGTATATCTGCGATCTCCCATCCATTGGTCAAGATTTCTCTTGAACAAGGCCAGCGAGGTGCTCTGCCTCACATGTACCGGGATTTTGTTCCACAGCATAGGGAGTCTTTGGGTGATGAATCTATCCCTCCAGCACGTCCTATTAATAGCCGTGTCGAGGTTTAAGTCTCCGCCCTTGTGGCTCTGATGGATCTAGATTTTTGAGGTGAAGCATATTCATCAAATCTGGGTTTGACATGGCCTTGTATGTTAGGCAAAGGTCACCTCTGAGCATGTTATGTAGCGACTGAATAGAGCTGGAGTTCTTTCAGTCGGGCAGCATAGGACAGATTTTTGAGACCCTTTATCCTTTTGGTGAGGAACTTTGTGGCCTCTCCAGCTGCTGCAAGTGTCGGGTCAGATACATTCGAATGGGGCATTGTACTCAATCATTGGTCTGATGAGTGATGAGTAAAGGGAGACTATGACCTCCTTTGATCTAGATGAGAATCCCTTCATGATAAGGTGGGCAATGTAGAAGGTCTTCCTAACTACTTTAGCTACATGGGTGTCGAATGACAGACTACTATCAACCTGGGTCCCCAGGTCCCTGATAACTTCTTCTGTGCTCAGTGGATTGCCACCTATTTGGTAGCTAGGGGTAACCTTGTTTTTCCCAAAGGGTATGACTATGCATTTTTTGGCATTTAACTTCAGGCCGTGGCTCTGGCACCAGTTATCTGTTTCTGTGAGACCCTTCTGAAGGATATCTGTGTCAGATGTGTTTTCTACTATGGCCCAGTTTGCAGTCATCTGCAAACTTTGTCAGCCATAACCCTCCTGTGTTTGCTTGTACTTTGGAAAAGTAGATGCCAAACAAGAGTGGGCCCAGGACTGAGCCCTGTGGGACACCACTTGTGACAGGCTTTGAGTCTGACATGGCGCCAGCAACTCTGACCCTGTGGGTTCTGTCACTCAGCCAGTTTGCAACCCATCTTGTGATGTATGGGTTAACATTTAAGCTGATGAGTTTTTCAATGATACCCGAGTGGGGTATTGTATCGAAGGCCTTAGCCAGATCGAGGTAGGCTGTATGGACTGCCTTTCCCTCGTCAATGGCTTTGGTGACTGTTTCGAAGAAGTCAACCAAGTTTAAAAGGCATGATCTGCCTTTGACAAAGCCAAACTGGGTTGGATCCAAAGTCTGCAAATTCCTTATGCCTTTATTTATGAGGTCCATTATGATCCTCTCCATGGCTTTGCAGATAAGGCTTGTCAAGCTAATGGGCCGGTAATTTCCAGGGTCGGTGGAGGCACCGCCTTTGTGAAGTGGGACCACAGTTGCAGTGCGCCACTCCTGGCACGTATCCAGAGGTAAGACTTTGATTAAACAGCTGTCCTAGCTGTGGGTTTAATTCCTCATTGAGTTCGTGGAGCACACAGCCGGGGACACCATCAGGTCCCATGGATGCTGTGTTTTTTGCTTTGGAGAGAGCAGTTCTCACTTGGGCGCTGGAGATGTTTGGGGGCTGCAATCGTTTGGTATAGATATCTCTCCTTTGGGGAGGGGGAGAAGTTTGCACTGAACCTGTCAGCCAGTATGTTGGCAATGTCTGTAGGATCAGTAATCTTCACATCATTTTGAACTAGTTCTGAGCATATCTGGGAGTTTCCTCCTAGGTTTCTAACATAGCTAAAGAAGGCCTTATGATTGTCTTTTGAGTCTTTAGCTATTTTTCTCTCGAAATTTGCTTTGGATGATTTTATGAGAGCTCTTAGTTTTTACTTATAGTGATCAAGGGTGTCTTACCTTTTAAGGATTTTGCTCTATCTTGTAGTAGCTTCCTCCTTTTATTGTAGAGTTTGTTTATGGCTGGGGTCCACCAGACTGGACGCTTGCCTTTGGTACTAAGAGTCTTTGTTTTGTTTGGGATTGCCTTATCCATGCAGTCCTGCAGGTGCTGGTAGAAGGTGTTTGTAAGTGATTCAGCGGCTTGAGTACTGTTTTCCGGCTCGGGGCCTTAAAGGAGACCACACTAGTCTTTAGAAGTGTGAAGTCAGCTTTTGAGAAGTTCTTTACTGTGGTCTTTTTATTTCAGGTGGGGTGGGATGAGGACCTCCAGCGAGATTAGTTTGTGATCTGATCTCACCAGTGAGGGGTATACTTCGGTGTTGAACATTGTGCTCCCATGTTCGTGATGATGAGATCAAGTATGTTATCTCCTCTTGTGGGGATGGTGACTAGTTGTTCCATGGCATTTGAGTTTATGAATTCCAGGAACTTTTGGGCTAGGGTGTTTGGGCTTGAGTAGTGTTCCCAGTCTATATTAGGGTAATTGAAGTCACCTAGTATGATGGTGTTTGGTGATACATTTATCTCTTCTAGTGTTTTCAGGAAGGCCATGAGAGGTTCCTGAGTTTGTGAGGGTGGCCTGTAACATGCTACAATTTGCAGAGCAGTCTTGCCTATGGTTAATTGCACCTGGATGGTCTCCGATGCATCGTGCGTTGCCACCAGTCTTGAGGTGTGGGTGTCCTTGATGAATATGGATACCCCTCCTTTCTTGGTATTGTCCGGATTTTGGGGCCGACGCATGATATGAGGTAAAACCTGATAGCGCTGGGGTGCTCTCAGGAGCCTTGAACCAGGTTTCTGTCACAGCACAGACATCGATGTTCTCCATACTGAGAAGGGCCTCGAGTGCGTGCATTTTGAGATTTAGACTTCTGGCATTGAGCAGCATTACCCTTAGTTTTTTCCTTTTTGTGTTCTAGGGTGGTAGGTTTAGAATTTGAGCCTTGCCTAAAAAGGCACTATGGGGTGGCAAGAGCCTTTGCCAATATCCGGAATCCCAGGGGTGACAGGTGCAAGCCGTCCCTTGCGAAGCAGCGTGGCTTGTCCAGCATGTCATCCCAGGCAGACAGATACTGGATCCCCTTTGAATGACACCAGTGTTTAAGCCAATTGTTAAAGCTGATCATCTTATCTCTGTATTGTGGCATCACTCTTGGTGAAGGTAGGATACTGCTCAAGGTCAGGGTCATACCTGCCTGGGCTACATAATCAGAGAGCTCCTCAATGTCTCTTTTCATGTAGTCCAAGGAGGTACGTCTCAGGTCGTTTACACCAGCGTGGACAATGACTGAGTCATATTTGTACTTGCTGTTGAGAGACTTGAGTGCTTGCGTTATGTGACGGATTCTAGTGCCCCCGACAGGCAGCTTACTGTGACCTTCTCCTTACTCAGTCTGGTGAGCGGGACAACCATTTCTCTTGTGCACCATAGTTACAACTATGTCATTTCTAAGTGTCAATAGAGCTTAAAAAGGTTTAAATGTGGGATGGCCCCTCCACAGTGCATTTACCTGATGTAGAAATTATTCCCTGTCCTGATCCATTACAACGATTCTGTTAATGAGCCATTGATTGTTAATGTTTTTGGACATGCGTTTAAACTGTAATTCAATTACTGTACTAAATAAAAGTCTTTTTTTCTGACAGCATTTTTGAACTACAAAATTGGTTCATTACAGATTTAAGAATGTTCTATTGGAAGTAAAATCTTCAGTATTGGCATCATATTAGATCACAGGAATCAGAAGGTAGATTGGGGTAATGTAGGCGATACTTATACATTTTAAAAAATCAGAGTTCAACCCATGCTGCCATCTGACAGCTAAAGTTTTTGAACAAAAGGTGATTCATGTCTTTCAATACAACCTGGAAATTTTTAGACATTGCAAATTTAATCTTTCTAAAGATCTGAGAAATGCACTTTTGTGACTATGACAATAACTCTGGTGGACATGGGGGGGCAGTGGTGTGCTGGTACCAAAAGGATTATGAAAATCAGGTATATATGCCCAATTAAACAAATATTTTCTTTTATCACAGGGTGCCATTAGATCCAATGCAAAATTTTTAAAACTGCTATAGATACATTTTTAGAATCTATGGTTAAGTATGGTGTGACCTCAGATTCTTTAATACTGTAGCTTACAGTTCAGGATCCGACTAGGCAGTTTTTTTTAACTATTGCCAAAAATTCATAAACAGATGCCTCTAGTGCTTGGTAGCCTCATTGTTTTTTCAACACAGGTCTTTAACTGAGCCATTGTCAGTTTTCTTTAGAAACTTGTCTTAAAGGTGTAAAGATATACAGGTTCCCCTTGTGGAAACATACACACATATTTATCTTTATCAAATCATATTTATCTTTATCAAGTCAGTTTTTAACCAACATTGGCTCTTTCGTTGTGATGGAACAACCATGTCCTTTATTTTATTAAGTTACTAGAGTGTGCAGGTACAAGTGAACCTACCTGTATGAGCAGTTGTGATCACTGCCCCTTCACAAAAAAAAATGTTTTTAATTTTTTAATGAAGTGGTAGCATTTGTTCCAGCTAGTACAGACATTAAATTGACTGCCTATATGTGCACCATAAATATATAAGTCCTATATACCAGTGTTCTGCATAGGTATGGGGTATGGGCTATTCATTATAGTCTTGATTTATCAGGGATGTATCCAGAAATTTGCATCCAATTTCTGTTAAATCTGTTGGAGATGGTCTTGGCTAAGAATGTTTTCTAATGGCGACTGTTTCATATACTAAAGTGATACAGCAATGAGGCTAATGTTTAAACCTATGCATGATGATCTATTTATGGGGTATTTTGAGAAGAAATTTATTTATAATTCAGTGGATTTGGAGAATTTAGATAATGTTTGACTCTTATGGAAGGGTGACCTGTTGGGATATAAGAATGTTTGTGGAATATTTAAATTCAAACTCTTGGGGTATAAGATTCATATATACTTGTGGTTTGTTTATTAGTCATTATTTAGATTGAAATAACCAAATTAATTAATGGATCAGTAAATATTACAATATATAGGAAACATTTCCATAAAAAACAGTACTGAATACTACAGTTTGCCATCCAATCCCAAATACACCAGGGTTACAATTTCAGTGACTCAGATGGATATGCAATACTGAACAATGTTTTGAGTGTGAGGCAGAAAAGATGAAGAATAATTCAGGAAAAGGGATTACATGACTGAATGGCTTGAAGCTGCATAGAAAATGGGTTGTTAATGCAACACAAGTTGTCATTTTAGTATATGAAGCCTCTCTTAAAACATCCCATGATACACTATCAATATGGTTTATTAAAACTTTTGGTACTAATGCATTTAAATTTAAAACAGCTGATGCAGGAACACTTGCATTTATCAACTACTGATACATTCTTCAGCGTGATGATACCACCTCAATGCCCTTTCATATATGGAATGGGTAAAACATTTCACGTTTTTCAGACTATAAATATTAGGCATACAATGTAAAGAGCTGTATTACATCTTTTTGTTTCATTTCTTGTGTTAGTTGTAATGTATTTCTCAAAGTTGTTACATCGAAACATACACGTAGGAGTTGTGAAATTAGTTGTTTCATCATTTGTAAAATCTCTTGAATTATTTATACAGCAGTATGTGTCTGTGAAGCTTATTATGTTGGACAAATACCTTGTCCATGGAAATTATGAATTTCCATTCACATGAGTGATAGTAATTGCAAACAATTGTGGCATGCCATTTGTAGACATGTCTTATCTTATCCCACACCTAGATATACCTTTATTATTATCGATAAGATTCAGGGAACACTTGATAATATTTCACAGAAACATGATTTGCCTGAAACAAAAGAACAAAAAATGGATTTTGAAAGTTTTGGGGGAGGGGGTATTTCCACATGGGATGAATGAGCAGATATAATTAGATTAGGGTTTACAATATTAATGTGATGAATGTATTTAGGTAACAGATAAAGTATAAATTCATTTTGTTATAACAAATTTAAAAATTAATGTGCTTATTTTGTATGCAACAATTTATTTATTCAGTATACCCTGGTTGTATTAAGTGTAATAGTTTCAATAAAACAAAAAGAATCTCAGTGGTTTTTTGTTTTTGTAAATGCTTCATTTGCTCATTACCTGACTGCTTATGCGATCAGTTGACTTTTGTATAAAGGTGGTGGGATTAGGTCATGGGAGTGATACTGGGGTCTCTGGGCACATTTTCCTTAATAAAGGAAAGGAAAGGAGTGCATTATTAAACTGGTGCTGGTATTTTTTAGATATGTATGTGTGTTTGACTCATTAGTGCACCTCAACCTGTCCATGCAACCATTTGATATGGTGTGTGTGTGTGTGTGTGTGTGTGTGTGTGTGTGTGTGTGTGTGTGTGTGTGTGTATATATATATATATATATATATATATATATATATATATATATATATATATATATAGGTCTCTATTTGAAGATTGGATATCCAAAAGAGTGAATCATAGGAGACTGAGCCAGGAAAACTGAAAACCTGGAAGCTTGAATGAGATTGGGCTTGTAATTTGCTGGATTGCAGTACGGTGGGGCTTTCCCTTCTGCAAAAAGCAGATGTGGTGTGTTTTCTGGTCTATTCGAGCTTTTGAGGTTTTTGATCTTCTTGGCTTGATCTTGTGTGGTTAGAGTTAGGTAAAGGTTAGGTAAGCGGACAGAGTCAGGCTTATGCATGTTTTGTGCTGTCTGTGTTTTGTGACCTTTTGTCTTCAGTAGTGGTACTGTTAGGGAAAGTGATTTTAGTTATGTAATGTGTAGGGGGTAGGGGTAAGGGCAGAGTTAGGGTTATGGTTGTTAGCACACATGAGTAAGGTGGTAGACAGTGGCTAAGAATGGCAATGCCACTAGATACTTAGCTTGCAGAAGTGGTTTTCTCCTTCAGTCTGTAATCTCAAATGGGTTGTCTTGTTCTTTGCTACCTCCCAAATCATGCCAGCTGACCATATGAGAAGTTTTCTTTTGCTTTGCCTTAGCTTGACATAGCAAACTGGCTGTATTTGCCTCAGATTCGGTCATGGTATTTATATTTTACACCTCACATTTTTCTCTCATGCTCATACATTCCTTTGCCTTATTATTTACTTCCAACATTTATTTTTTTTTTAACCCTGTAGGGAGAAAGGTCATCTTTGTCAGTCTAGCTGTTTGTTAGGTTATAAATAAACAGAATATGTACTTTTCCCTCTACTACATTAAAAATTGTTTACATTTAGCTGTCTTTTGCCATGACTTCTTCAAAACCATTTCTTATGTATATTACATTAGCCCTTCTTATGTGGCCCAGGCTGTGGCAGAAATGGGTCTGCAATAAATCAGACCACAACCTTGGCTAACCAATACAACAATAGAATTCTAGACAGTTCACTACAACCAAATTGTTACACATTACAACCTTAAGAAGGTAAAATTCCATTCTTAGAAAGTAGTTGTTTTTATTAAAATATTTCAGTATAATTAATAGTTCAGTTTTAGTTGGCATAAATTGCCATTTACATAGAATTTTCATGAGAAAATTGTTTAAAGGTAGACTTTAGGGAGTTTGGGGCTCTATAAATGCTTTACTAAAAATGTCTGCTTCTGTACTACAAGAAGGAACAGGCTCTTTCCATTATAATTAAGCACAGAGCTCACTTATATCTAGGATTTCCTAAAATTAGTTGCATTTTGTGAGCACATTAAGGCTAAACCCCATCACAGTTTTTATATCACTAGTATAAACTAAATTATAACATATGTCCCATGGGATCTCAAGGCCAGTCTGTCTGAAGACAATATCAAACATTGATGGTACAGAAAGACTGATGCCACGGGTAGTTATATTAATGCATTATCAACTCACTATTAGGAATTGTTAAGATGATGCAGCTTGAAACAGCTTTCTGGAAGACAGTATCACTTAAATGTGATGGAGGTTGCTGGGAGAGGAATATTATATAAGCATACCAAAAGTGGGGAGCTTGGATATTTAACATCTTCCAATAGCACCAGATCTCATTCTTTAAATGGCCTCTATAACTGCAGTCATTTGTAACTAATGTAGTGAGATCTGTATCTCCCTGACCCATGAAACAAATCATCTAAGAATGTTTTACAATATTTTGTTTGCATTTATTTCTTCCTCTTTGTTAGTGATAATGCCTGGTGTCGTAATTAACATGAGAATCTACAGCTGTTCTTTTGTCAATAGCTGTACTCTGTGTATCAGATACTGCACATCAAGTTTAATATAGCCTAAATGAGGTTATATCCTATGCATCAGATATTTCACATCAGGGTTACTACAGCCCAAATGCAGAAGTGTATTTATTTATTTTATTTATATTTGCTTTCTGGGGTAGTGTACTGATCAGTTTTGACTAATTTCAGGCTTAAATTGAATTGCCATCATGTTTAATTACTAATTTAAAATTCCAGTTCTTTCTTTAGATTACTTGCTTATCTTCTGCAGGTAAGGATACATTTTGGTCATCTGCAAAGGGATTAA
This sequence comes from Protopterus annectens, assembly GCF_019279795.1. NCBI lineage: Eukaryota > Metazoa > Chordata > Ceratodontiformes > Protopteridae > Protopterus > Protopterus annectens. The sequence continues at coordinate 251,884,305 of NC_056741.1, read as the reverse complement.
TTGTGTTAACTATTATAAAATATGCTGGACAAATACGCACTACAAGTACGTTACATTGAAGAAACCTTTGTGATACACTGCTACTTATATTTCATCTTCCAAAGATGTCTGAATCTATTTCTTTAATTGATTCCTTCCTTAGCCCTTGTAGTTTTTTTTTCCTGAACTCTTCTGTGAGGAATGAAATGGAAGGTTTTACTAAATCTCAGGTAAACTACATAATCTGACATTTTTCTAATAGTTCCATAGCAAGCCAGTCATAAAATGAACTCAGTTGTGATAGAAACTCCTTTTCTCCATGAACTAATGTTATCTTGCAGATCTTCTACATTTCTGAATTGCGTTTTGTGGACTATGGCTAGATATGAGAACGTCAGTTGTTTCCTTCCTTGAGAACGTAAGGCTTCAGTGCACTCCTCACACTTGTGTTTGTGTTTTTCCCAGATGGTATAATTTCAAGCTTGGTAAAAGACAATTGGAAAACCAGGTTGACAAGTCTGAGCAGTTGTGTAAATGTCAAGGCCAGAAGGGAAGCATGCATTACAGACATTTTTAGAAATGTTTCAGTATCTTGCAAAGTTTGCATCTAGACTATCTGAGATAAGTATTATTTTAAGGAAGCCACTATAGCAAGCTGTAGCTTTGAAATGAAGCACTGAATATAAAAATGGTTTGGAGATATGTAAAAATCTGGTCACAGATGCTCCAGCATATGAATAAGTCAGTTATGTTGAAAAATATGCCAGTCAGGATGGCAGAAGAGCTGTGATCTGGGAAGAAAGTAGGTCAGTTGAATTATGTTTCAAAAGGATTTAGAGCTGCGTAAAAGATACAAGCTCAAATACAAGTGCATGAATATAAGAAATTCCATGAAAACATCTATGATAAAAAAATGAGATGGAAACAGACCACATACTTTTGCAAATGATATTCAAACTGTCCTTGTGAATGCAACTCTGAAATTATAAATGGCACTACTAAATCACAGAAGCACAATATGCAAGTGATAAACAAACTAAGTAATGAAGTATATGTGGCAGGGAAGTTGAGCTGAGCCTATCTGCCAAAAGATCATGATAAACTACTACAAGAAGAAGTAGAGATCATGTGGGTAATAGTGCAGATAACCAGTGGAGGTGAGAAAAGTAAAAGAATTTCCAGAATGTATTGAGACAAGCTTAGAAAGCAAGAAGTGAGAGATGCTACAATGAAAGGATGGACTGATCAAAAATTGTCAGTAGGAAAAGAGAGATAGTCTTATTTTTAATTTAAAGAAAAAATAAATGATGCCAGAGTTTGATATTAAAGTTGACAACATAATAGTTCCCAATCAATTGAGAAATCAAATGTGTGCAAGGACACATGAATCCTATTTTTGAATAAGTATGTACAAAGAAACAACTAAAGAAATAATACTTTTACTAGCAGAACAAGTTGTACAGAACTGTCATCCACAATGCATAATACAATGGCAATCCAAAAAAAGAGATTGTTGCATGCCCATTTCCAGATCATTAACACAGCAGCGATATATATGCTTGTTGTGGTTCAAAGAAGCCATGTACTGCTAGTCTAAGCACCTGAAATAGACAGACAGAATATTGCACTGAAGTTTATATTATTGAGATGGGCATGCCTCATGATGTCATATCTAACTATGGTCTATAACATATCCAATTTATATGATTTACAAGTGAATGATTATATTACTTTTATGATTATAGATTTATGAATGTTGCTAATCCATTTGTTCCTATAATTTATGGATTACCTAAAATATATAAAAACATTTCATCTCCTCCAATGAGACCTATAGTCACAGGCTCTGGATGGATAACACAGTTTATATCTATTTACTTAGAAAATATTTTAAGTTCACCATTAATTTCAGTAAAAAGTTTTATTAAAGATACAGAACATTTCATTTCTCAACTTTATATATGGCACTCAGGCATGTTTAAAGAAGTTTGTGATGAAATTATATTGGTAGCATTAGATGTACTTTCCTTGTTCACCGTGATTTCGAATGAATATGGTTTATAAGCTGTTAGACATCATTTATGTAAATACACTGATAAATAATCTCAAAAAATAGAAACTATATGTTCCCTTTTAGACTTATTTTTGTGTAATAATGCATTTCTGTTTGATAAAAAGTACTATAATCAGCTTAATGGAATCACAATGGGCATCTCACTTGCCAATACTTATGCTAATATAGCAGTGTCTTTATGAGACGAGGAACATCTTTTTAATATTAGAAGTACATATTTCAATTCTATAAAGTTTTACAAAGATTTTGTTTATATTTAGCTTATTTGATATAGTAATGCAGATAGTTTGGATGACTTTATAAAATATTTACAATCTATTACCGTTTTTTTTTTAGTTTTAAGTCTACATTTTCTACTACTAATAGTATTTTTGGATGCAAATGTTTTTTATGCAGAATGGAAACTTAGGCACTAGGATTTATAGAAAAAATGTACAAACTTCTCAGCATTTACATGCTTATAGAATACATGTGAGCCATTTTTATAATGGCATTGTATGTAATCAATTTTTAAGAGCCAGTAAGATTAATACTAATGATAGTGATTGTGTATAACAACTTAATGAAATGTATTCTGACTTACATAGCAGAGGTTATAATATGGATATGCTAGATAGGGATAAGAACAAGGTTATGCATGGAAGAGATAGCTTAGCTAGACCACAATTTTCTGAAGAACAGATTAATAGTAGACAGTGTAAACATGTTATTTGTAGACCACAAATTAGATATTGGATCAAATATAATACACATGCCAATACAATTAAGGATATCATCAAAGAACATTAGTCTATTTTATGCTCCTCAAAAAGTATTAAAGAAATTGTAGGTGAATGTCCTAATTTTGTATACAAGAGAGAAAGAAATTTAAGACAGCAACTTTTTAAAGACTGTAGTTCTTCATCTAATATTAATATACTAACAAAGATTACTGTTTCATGCTATGACTGTCAATTTGTAGTTATATAAATAAGAATAATTAATTTAAACATCCCATAACCAATATATATATATTTTTTTCTGTGTTTTGCTACTTGTAATACTAAGAATGTCATTTATTTGGCCACCTGTGAAAGATACACCTGTTTCTATGTAGGTAAGACCAATAGGATGTTAAAAGAATGGATTTCACAGCATCTCTCAAACATATGTAGGAAGATTGAGAGCAATGATTTACATAAACATATCCTGAATACAGATGATACTCATAAGTTATCTTCTAAAGTTATTAGTGTTATAAACAAGAGTAATAGAGGAGGTAATATAGTTTTAAACACCAAATATGTTGAATATAAATGGATTAACTATTTTCAAGCTGATACGCACCCAGGGCTGAATGATACTGTGAGTATTAAACCTGTTTTAAAGAAAAGATCTTTAATTGTTTAACAAATTAATTTGGTAATTATTGAATTGTTTTATTGTTTAATTTAGACTGCATTTTGATTGATATCTTAATTGTTTTAATTGTTTTAACTGTGATATATAAGAAGCAATTGAGTTTACTGCAGTTATTGTAAGCAATGATGAAGAGCTTGTCTCAAACGTTTTGCTAATAAATAGTTTTACACAGCTTGATTCATTTATTCCAAGGTCCTTTGCTTTTGTTTTCCAGGATTTTGGTTGGAACTTTCTGCTTTTGGGTACTAGTTTGTTGATTTATTGAATTCAGAAGATCTGTGCATGAATAAGAATTCAGACATACAACATACAGTCCACACTCATCTTAATCAGGTAATGCGAGTAGAAAGAAGTATTCGGTTAGGAACCTCATGCAAAAATACTGAAGAAAATCTATCAGTTTTTTCTCTTACAATTTAGAATATGTGAAAAATCCATTGCAAGCACTCACACTCTCATCGGCTCAACTTTCAATTTGGAAAAAGATGAAAAGAAGAGTGACTACTTTAACTATGTCAGTGATACATGAAAATTAACGTAAATCAAAGGACATGCTGGGAAGAAGTCAGGAGAGACACGTCCACTTTCTTTAATGGTGCATAAAAAACAACATAAACTATAGAAAATCGTGGAAAAAATTGAAGAGACATAAATACTTATATGACGGAAAGTACAGAAGACTTCCACGCTATTGCCCAAATCACTCCTTATGGTATCTTACTTATTACATTTTATATTTCTTAATGGAAGAGAAAATACTTGAGAATGTTGTTTCTGTCTTCATGGCATCTTCTACCTACCTCCTTAGTTGTATTAGCAACTATATTCTCTATTTCCTCAGCTGATTTGTTTGCACCAGTTTAAATCACTGAAGAAGCTGTCTCCTTCCTCTTATTATTTATTTATTTCCAGTTTGATGACCGGGGAAGTCCACTGGGCCAAGCAGAGCCCATTTTCAGTGGAGGCCCTGGGAGAAAAGCTCCAAAAGCAGTTAACAGAATATAACATAAGTATAGTATTGAATATACAGTGTACAAAAGCATAAATATACAATTTAAAATACAAATACAAAATGAGGGAGTATACGTTTAAAAACAAAAATGTTAAAATATAGATAACCTTTCTTCTCAGTTCATCCCAAATATGCCTACATTGAAGTTATCATCTCTGCCTTTCACTGGGATACTATCAAGGTAACAGTGTATTCTGGGAATGCCTTGGGATACTTGAATAACTGCATTTTTGTCTAATGGCTGGTGCAGATACCACTGCAAAGATGAGAAGATTACATTAATATAAACTCTGGTGCATGTTAACAGTTAAAACTAAAAATTCTTCAATCATATTCCATAGCTACACTTTTACTAAACTAGTCTTCTAGGGAATGCAAAACTAACCTCACTTCAAGGCAAGAGATAAAGCACAGGAAGTAGGACTAGGCTTTGACATGGCTGGCAATATGATCGTGTCTTGGTTCTTTAGCACATGAACTCTGGGTGAGGCCCACTCATTTCATTCTAGCTTGGACAGTATGCTAACACTTTCTAGTTTTTGTACTTATTCAACATTGACTATCTTGTGAACATTACCTGTATTACTTTTTTAAAATTAACTGTATTCAAAAATCACTCTGTGTGACTTGTTTTATAAAATAGTTGTTACTTTATAAGGGCTATGTTCCTCTTTTATCAGTTGATCATGCAACTATCATTATAAATTCTTTGCAATACCAGACTTCATCTAGCATGCTGTCATTTACTTTATCTCATTTGTGCCCTTCCCTCATTTTTTTTAGATTTTGCAACTAATTGCTGGAAAGATAATGTTATAATTATTGTCTTAATCTTATATATTTCTATGATATATAAAAGGCTGCTTTCCCTTTCCATTGCTTTCACACCCTGCCAATCTGTTTCACATTGTATCATTTCCTGATAACTGATATTCTCCGGTCATAAACAAAACTTTTTTTCTTTTCTTTCTTTTTTTTCTATATGCTGTATGTTATAGTTACTGCTAGCTAGTCGACATGATGTCATATTTAATGCTATTTTATTTATCACTGCTCCCTTATGTCATGCATTATACTTGTCTCCATCTGTAATGCGATCATATTATTATATAATCACAAAAAGCTCCACACGTTTTCTTACCAGGCTCTGACTGAAACGAACTCTAAATAGATCAGCCCATAACAGTGATTAACATACCTGAAAACAATCTGCATTCTGCATGGAGCAGAGACAGTCAAATATATGTGCACACACACACACATACACAAATATATATGTATATGTATGTCCGTCCACACACACACACACACACACACACACACACACACACACACACACACACACACACACACACACACACACTTACCTGAATACATAACCATAGTGGAACTTTAGAAGCACGAAATTCGAAACCTCCGGTATTCGAGGTTTTGAATTTCACACTTCTAAACTTTCACTATTATGTGGATTCGGCTTCTTAGGCTCGAAATACTGAAATTCGAGATTTCAGTATTTCAAGCTTCTGAACGGAGCCCATACACACACACAGACACACATATATATATATATATATATATATATATATATATATATATATATATATATATATATATATATATAGATATAGATATGTATATAAACTGAAACAGCTACAACATTAATTCCATGGATTCACAGGAAGTGGTGATGCTGTATTTTACTTGCCCTTCTAAATTACAGAGGATCAGTCATACATAAACCTGTTCTACTAGTAGGTACTTGTGCCATAGTGCATAAATAAGCTCCACAAATTATAGCTGTTAAATTTGTAAGAAACTGGAAAGGTATTGCAAGTAAATAATTATTTCCTGAATTGGTCAATGCAATGGAAAAAATACAACACAGTGATAAAATGGTGAGATCATATCATTTGGATAACTACTTGTGACAGAAGGCAAAACTCTTAACTCAGAATCTTCAATATTTAAATAGAATGATCAGAAATATGTTTTAAGTCTAACACTAACACAGCTGAAATAAACATTTATTATTAATAAAAAGTAGAAAAATAATAGCAAACAAACGTTCTTAGTCAACAGTCCTACACTAATAATTAAGGGAGTTTTTCCACCCATTGATCTTTGTTATTATTCATAACTGCTGAATTTTGAAAGCTTAATGTAACTTGCAATATTAGGTAGGAAGTTTTTCTTTTATTTTCCAATGAATCTATTACTGTGAGTCACCTGCTTTTGTGTGATGAACTCCAGTGACTGTTGACCTTCTTACAACATTGTGGTTGCTTTTTCTTTCAGATTCTACACTTGTATGCAAGGAGATTATGAAAGAACAACTAAAAAGCCAAGTATTACGCATGACAAAGGAATACATATAAATTATTTTGTGTCACTCAGGGTCTAGGTATCAGATGTTTCTTGCATATTTAATGAAAATTTTGATTCCTCAACATTTTTCAGTAAATGTTGGTTCCCATATTTTCACTTTAATGGGATTCTTTGTAGATTCTTACATATAATATTCTGATTAATAACATTTTTTTTATCAATACATATTCAACTTCTTACATTACTAATTATTCTTTTGTAACAAAGCCATTCAGGGCTATATCTAGAAATGCTCATTTTGTCCTTAAATCTTGTGTTGTTGCCCACTATCGACCTACAATGTTTACAACCCTTCAAATATGGCTTCCCATACACTTACAAATGTGCACTTTATTTTCAGCAAATGCTATTCATGCAGTTGTAAAAATAGCTACCTCTAAAGATGTAGTGTGTGTTGCAGACCTATCTCTCAACTTTTCTTCACCAACATTTTTGTCACAATGTGTGACAAGTGGGCAGGCTATGTGACATATGATCAAACCTGAGACTAAATGCAACACGTTGCAGAACCAAATGTAATAAAGTTTATAGTTTGTAGTTTATGCAGAACATTCTGAATTATTATGATTTTGTTTTAAAATACAATGTGAACACAGCAGTGCAGAGGATTTTGGAATTTAAAATGAATATTATACCTCATAATGTGTGACTGTGTGTCAGTTGAGAGATATGGTATCAGCCATTACTATAGACGGATCCAGATGTTATAAGTTCTGTTTTTATTTATTTATTTACTTAATTAATGAATTATTTCTTTCTTTATTTACATCTGTTAACTGAATATGTGGACTGGTCACATGATCATTTTTCAGCCATGACCTGGGCTATATGATAAATGGCATATACATTCAGTTAAAATGTTTCCATTAACAATTTGATAAACAGTAACATATTATAAAAATGTAATGATATGAAAAGAAATAAAGTGATTGTAGAATTTGATACAGAAGACAGGAAAAAATTAAAACAACCATGTACCAGGAGAATATTACTTAAAGAATCAGAAAGCCATAATCACTGTGTACAGATGGGATCATTGAAGCAAGCATGATTTGATTGTTAACTCTAGGGCAGATGCAGTTGCATTCTTTTTAAGATAATATTTATTATTTTTTTACAAAACAGAGGGAGATTGTCAGTATTTCTTAACTTGAAGGGCAAGCTGTTCCATAATGAATGCAGTGTTTTATAAAAACACATTTTTAGTTATAGCTAATGCATATGGTAGTCTAGACAGAACGATACCCATCTGTATTCTTGGTGGGTAGATAATGTGATGAAGCAAGTGTCTATTTAAAGGTGGGGAGCGGCCACCATTCAGCAGTTTGTATATGGAGGCATTAACTAGAAAGATGACCCAAGGTGACAACCAGTTTGTCTTTTCTGGGGCAATACAGTGGTGCTTTATATTATTTGAAAGATTAATGACTCTTAGAATATGGCTTGCAGCTGCTACAGGAGAGAAGTATTACAGATTACTGGCATATTCAAGTCTAGGTAGCAATATATTAATGCTACTGTACATTTTGCTTTAGTAGTAACTTTTAGTTTCACTGTTTACTCAGTGTTTTTCTATAACCACACCAGAAAATGATGTCATGTAGGTACTAAGCAATGATTTGCATACAGCTACAAAGCATTATGGATAATTATAATAAATTACTTCTTTAGAGGAGCTGTTTCTTATTTACATTGTGGTTTCACAATTACATCATCATCATCATTATCATATATTTAGTGTCAATGTGAGATGCTCTTCCTGCAATAGCTAGACAGCAAGGTGCCTTTCTAGGAAGAAATAAACTACTTCTAATGCATTTAACATAGAAATAGAGTAGTTTATACATTAATTCAGGTAGTGGGACATTGTGGGTTCAGTCTTTCATGATGTCTTGGCAGAGATTTTCAGCTCTGCTAAAAAATATTCAGGGGCCATTCTTGCCAACAAAATAAAATGCAAAAACAGCATGCTTTTTGGTTCAAAAATTGTACAACTTGGTATTGTATTTGGTAAGGAGGTTCTGTCAGACTCCAAAGGTTTGTTACTTACACTTTTTTTAGAACATGACCAATATACTTTAAGTACCTTCACCATTCATTGTTCTGAATGAGTGTGAAAAGATAAAGTCGGGTTGAGTATTATCCCTAAGGTCCTTTGTTGAGAGGTTGAAGAGGTAATAGTTCTACTCTGATCTTCGATTGTCATAGAAAGAAAGCTGGCAAGCTGTTAAGAGTGCCATACAACATAACTGTAGATTTCTGAGTGTTACTAGTGAACTTATTGCTAGTAAGTCAGTTTCAAATGACACATAAATCTTTTTGTAGGAGATTGTTTAGTATGAAGGGGGATCTATTAAATGTGATTATAACAGTACCATCAACATATAGTAGCAATTGAGCTGAGATGGCCCAGAGCAAATTATTTATAATCAGAGAGAAAAGGAAGGATCCTAATATTCCGGTGTCTGCTTGTATATCAAAGGCTAAGATTTCAAAAGCCCTGTTGTAAAGGTAGCTATTAAACTATTGATTTGCATCTACAAAGAAGCCACAGTGAGTTAATATCATAGAGCAGCAAGATAACCAAAACTTTCAAATGCACATCTTAGGTCTGAAAAGGCAACCCATTTAAGCATGCCTGTTCCATATTAGACAATATGTGCTTAGTACAGGAGTGCAGTACAATGTTGATAATATGCCCTGGATGAAAACTGTGTTTCTAGTTAATGTTTATTATATTTCTGGAAGTATTCAATGGTCTGAAAATACACTTTTTTTCTTAAAAACTTTATCCAAAGGAAAATGTTAATAATTTTGTAATAATCTGTGTTTTTTTCCAGTAAGGGAACATTAGGAAGATGAATGATTCAAACATGTTTGAAGCTAGGTAAAATGACTCCCACAGACAGAACAAAGATAACAATTAAGGTGAGTGGCTCACAGAAAAAAAACACTGCCTTGACTTAGGAAACTGGAGATAAGAATATGCAATTATGAGTTGTACTAGAATCTAAATTAACCAAAACACTGCCTTGACTTAGGAAACTGGAGATAAGAATGTGCAATTATGAGTTGTACTAGAATCTAAATTAACCAAAACACTGCCTTGACTTAGGAAACTGGAGATAAGAATGTGCAATTATGAGTTGTACTAGAATCTAAATTAACCAAAACACTGCCTTGACTTAGGAAACTGGAGATAAGAATGTGCAATTATGAGTTGTACTAGAATCTAAATTAACCAAAACACTGCCTTGACTTAGGAAACTGGAGATAAGAATGTGCAATTATGAGTTGTACTAGAATCTAAATTAACCAAAACACTGCCTTGACTTAGGAAACTGGAGATAAGAATGTGCAGTTATGAGTTGTACTAGAATCTAAATTAACCAGATGTTGTTACACTTTTTGCTTATGGTTTTAAAGTGGAATGGTGGATATACAAGAATATTTTAAAGCAAAGTTGTTGCAGAATTTTGTGAAATGAAAGCAGAGTTTGTGATAATTACATCTTTAACAGGCTGGAGGTAGCTTGAGGTATTATGTTTGTGTTCTAGATATCTGACAAAATATTTGAGGATGATATGAGAATCAGACAGTTGGTGGAATATACCAGTTGTCGAATGTACAAAAAAACTGGAACAGCTGATCAAATATCAGCTTATCACATGAACTGGCTTTTTGTCAGTGCAAGATTGCAGTAGTATCTCTCAACAAAGGATAAAGCATAAATAATGGAGGGATAAAGGCCAAAAAATAGGGATCAGTTTTAAAATATTGCACTTATAAACTTAGAAAAGTACTAGAATAACATGATTTGTGTTAGCATGCATTTTCTAAAGGAGATAAAATCTGAAACTCAAGTATTTGTCATTATTTAGTGACTTCAATCCTCAGTGATTTGCCAGAAAAACACATTTTATGAAGAACAGACCAAAAATATGTGGCAAAAATCTGGACATTCTATAAAAAGCTGGACAGTTGAGAGGTATACTCAGTACAGTGAGGACTGGGGAATTTGCCCTTTCTTCACTCTGTTGCAATCTCAGAGTTGGTATACATTACTAACAGGGAATATGGAGGGAGTATGGGGGTTCCCCCTGCAAAAACATGTTTCAGTTTTTTTTTGATTGACTGGTGATCGACAACTTGTGGTAAACTCTCGCCATTTTACATGTTAAATTTTTGATGGATGGTTGTACATCCATGCATATATGGATGTGGCACTGAAATCTGAGTGTGGGTCTAGCCAGAGTCTGAGGTATTGACAGCTTCAGACAGTTTCAGGCTTTTGGCTCTTATTGTGTGCAATGGACCAATTGAAGGAGTGTTTTCTAAGCCTTTAATGGGTTCCAAATAGCAAAGTTTTGATTTTTGGAAGTTTAGTTTAGTCTCCAGTTGATACTCATGGGGCATGTAACATCATAGCATCCATTGAAAAGTTTAACTAGATGACAGAATCTCTCTTATAGCTATGTAACACAAAAATAATTTTTATATAATTTTTATATTTTATATTAATATTATGAATAATATTCATCTTTAATAGTAACTTAACATTAGTAAACATGATATCAGAATATTCAGCCTCAATTCTCCTTAAAGGTCCTAGTTAGATTGTGTATGTTTTATATATATATATTTTTTAAATTAATTTTATATAATGAATACCATATTATGGAATTAAGTGAATGGCATAACATAGTATGAATGCTATAGATTTAGTAATATGGTCATGATAGCTAGTTAAAATTATGTACTAACATCAAGTTAATTTCTTGTATGGTAATTTTAGTCACTGTTAATGATGCCTAAATTTATTTCTCGAACTGCCAGCTGAGTTATTTTTCTGGGCTAGGCGATTAGCTATGAACCAGTATGAAATGTTGTAGCAAAAAAAGATTGTAGTGCAGAATTTCTGCAGTGTAATAGAAATTCCTTATAGGTAACCTTATTATTTCATATGTTTCTTTCTTCTTGTTGTTTAAAGTATACCAGCATACTTTACTTTTAAACCATAGCTTCAATCTTCCTTGTTCATGGTTGTCAACATTGTTTTAGTTTTACACATTTAAATGCAGCAGAGAACAACTTGCAAACTAATGGTGTACAACAACAAAGTGTTACCAACAACTTGCAATGCTCATCAGTTCACGTGTAGCTCCAGCTTATGCAAATTTGTTCATGGCCCACTGGGAAAATATCTATTTGGAAAAGTGTACATACAGCAATAAAATAATTTTCTACACTTGTTATATAGATGATTTGTTTTTTATTTGGAATGGATCTCTTAATGAATTTCAGAGATTTGTTCAATACCTAAACGGTACCACTGACTGTTTAAAATTTTCTATTGGTGAATTTGGAACTAAAATTAATTTTTTAGATTTGCAAATTAATTACAATAGTGTATCAAACAATTTTAGCAGTGCTATATATAGAAAATCAACATTTGCTAACCAATACTTGCACAAGAACAGTATACACCCTTTTCATATGAAAAAAGGAGTTGTTAAAGGACAATATATACGTCTGAGTAGGTTAACCTCTGACGAAGAAGTTTTTCTTAAGGAAATGAGCAATCTAAGAAGTTTCTTTCTAAATAGGGGTTATGAAACATCATGGCTCAAAAAAATAGAACAAGAGGTTTTGATACTTCGGGACAATAAAGCAGGACCTATTTTAACTCTTGGTTTACCCAAAGTCAATTCCAACAATATTCAAAACAAAAAGTTCATTGGGGCTTTTATATTGCCTATATGCAATGAAATGTGGGTAATTAAAGAAATTATAGAGAACAACTGGAAGATAATATTGGGCAACCAAGATCTTACTAAAATTATAGGTCCAAAACCCAATTTTACCTTTAAAAAGGTAGTTAATTTAAAGACTTTATTAGAAAGAAATGAAAATATTGGTAAGAACAAGCACTTAGATGTCATCAAGACCAAAGGTACTTTTTCATGTCATTGTTGTAAACAATGTAGACACATTATAAATTCATCATCTGTATATTTTCAACATCTGCGTACTACTCACTGGTCAAAACAATACTACACTTGTCACAGTTCTATGATTGTTTATCTAGCACAGTGTCAAACATGTCCAAGTTATTATGTGGGAATGACCACAAGGACTTTAAAGATCAGAATTAGTGAACATCTTTTGGCTATCAAAAAGAAAGACTTTAACAACGCACTAGCTAAGCATTCTGTGTGTTGCAGTGAATTTAAAAAGTTCACTTTTGCAGTATTGGATAGTGTAGACAACCATATTTTTGGTGGGAACTACAAACTACTTTTAGAATGCAAAGAATCATTTTGGCAAATTTATTTGGGTGCAGATAGATTTCCTGGCCTAAATGAGACTATAAATATGAAATGCTTTTTAGAAATGTATTCATAATTATGTTATTATATACTTTAAATACTTAAATTATTTGATATAGTATCTTTTAAGTTATTATAGTTGTTATATGTCTTTAAATTTTAATTAACTGATTAATTATGCAAATTTGTTTTGTATTTAATATGTGAGATGGATGGTAAAGTTGTTTCTGAAGAAGTTCACTGGTCATTAAACGTGAATGAAAGCGCTAAAAAACAACTTGGTGTCTCTTATTGTGCTGGTGTTCTGCTACTGCATTTGTAGAACTTATTAGTTACTTGGTTATTTCATTCATTGTTTTAGTTTTACACTGCATGAACAGGATGGAAGAAATGTGCAGGCAGCAACCAGACCTAATTTAAATGCAGCAGAGAACAACTTGCAAACTAATGGTGTACAACAACAAAGTGTTACCAACAACTTGCAATGCTCATCAGTTCAACTAGGAACAAACTGAGAGCACCAAGGAAGTTGTACGAGTGTTCCGCATGAGAGTCATACCTCGGGGCTTATAGAGGCTCCCGTCCTGACAGATTGGCTAAACGGAAATTTCTTTTTGTCTATGGAAGTTCACAATCCACCATGGGGGCAACCGGCTAGAGGTAATGTTAATCTCAATAACAGTATTGTTGACACTCTGAAAGTCTTTGATTCTAAACTTGTCAAAATTAAATAATTACAACTAGAAATTTCATACTTTAAGGAATGTTTAAAACAGCGTATAGTACCAGAAGGCCTTAGGAGATTCCAGTGTCCAACAGGCTTGGTGAATCACTCTGTTTTTCATGTAGAATTATTACAATTATATGATAAACAGGGATTTGAACTTCTAGAACTCATGATAAAACATTACAATTCATGGGTTGAAACCATCTTAAAAAAATTGACTGATTTAGATCACAAAATTAAAGCGCACTTAGATTTCAACAGGTACCAATATGATTATACAAGCACTTTTAACAGCATCAACCAGTACCTCAATAAACTGAAATCTATTAAGGTTAAAAAATTGCAAAGAGATCGCTTAGCCTACGACAATGGTACGGCATACCCAAGCCCACCGATATCACAAACAGGGGCATTTAGCAACAATAACACTGCCTCTATGCAAGGCCCTACTCAGGTGGGTGATCTCGACTTAAGCTTTAACCTTGATCAACAAATGAACTCTCAGACCCCCTGCCAGGAGGATACGACTGAATCTTTCTCCGTAAGGAGAAGTGAGAGAATCAATAATCAAAATGGAAGGGGCCAGCAGAAAGGTGAGGTTAACACCACACCTGGTGCAAGTTTTCAGAATCCCCAACAACAGGGGGCTATCCCCAAATGAGTGAATTATATGAGCAACAGGAAGAACAGCGGGAAGTTCAACAGGAAGAAACATTAGAAGTGTACCCTGAGCCTAAAGAGAATCCAAATATCATTAAAAGCAATACAGGAGACTTTCAAATTTTCAACTATTTGGAAGTTAACATTAGTCCCGAATTAGTTGAATTATTAGCTAGGTGGTACATTTTTGTTCCCTCACAACATATTTATGTAGCCACAGCAATCCTCGACATCAAAAATTGTGCCAGGAAACTAAATCTGAATATTTTATTTGGTAACAATGACAGTAACAGTTCAAATATCAGGAATGCCTTACGTGTACCAAGTACTTTCAACCCACCACTACATCGCAGCCTGCAGATATTCGAACATGCATGTGAGCTCGACCTAAGGCACTTGGAGAAATTCTCTAAGAATGCTACTGTCAAGATGAACATCAGCAAATATGAGTGGGATGAAATGAACTATTTAAGATCACTTAAAGTACAGGTTTCCAAACCGGATAAAGCCTGACTGTCATGGACCATCACGGATATGTGAAACGAATGAGGGACATTCTAGCAGGGAAAGCTTACCAAGTAGCCTCCCTTAATGAAATAAACATGGCTTACCGACAGATAAATATGTATTTGAATGATTTATTCATAACAACTAGAATTGAAGCTAATGTCTTCAACTACATGACCATGCCTTATCCTAAAATCCCGAGACTGTTCGGCTCAAGCACTTCCTGGTATTTTATTTAATTGAAACTCATACCTTGAATGTTTACATCTGAAGAAGTTTGATTTTATTAAATGAAAAGCAGTTTATGCACTTTAAAACTTCTGGTTGCTTTCTGAAGCTTTTTTTTTCTATTTTAGTAGTTTATTTTGTGTTTTTTTGTCATGGGTAATTTTTGAGGCTCTGTGTCTGACATGTTCATAGTTGGTCCAGGCTGCTGACTGCATTAAGGTCAAAAGATGATCTTGCCAAACATGCTGACGGTAGGGCTAGGCACACTGTACTGCTTGAAGAGGCATCAGCCATGAAGATGGATGGTCTATAGCAACACCTCATTCTCTGCATCCAAGAACTTCCCTTCCTAGTCTTTCCCTCATCACAGACTTTGCTCTTCCTACCCCTCTCATTGCCAGGCATAATGCTGCATGAATACAACAACATCATGTGAATATGCAATTGTGGACTGGTGGTCCACCTTCTCTGTGTACCTTATAGTTGGTGTGCCTACTCTTTGTACAGTATAGCTGGTCCTGCTATTTGCAGTACAGTATAGCTGGTCCACCTTCTCTGTGTACAGTATAGCTGTTCCACCTGCTATTTATACAGTAGAGCTGGTCCTCCTGCTCTTTGTACAGTATAGCTGGTTTGCCTACTCTTTGTACAGTATAGCTGGTCCACCTACTATTTGTACACTAGAGCTGGTCTACCTCCTCTGTGTGCAGTATAGCTGGTCTGCATACTCTTTGTACAGTATAGCTGGTCTACCTTCTCTGCGTACAGTATAGCTAGTCCACCTACTATTTGTACAGTATAGCTGGTTCAACTTCTCTGTGTACAGTATAACAGGGCCACCTACTCTTTGTACAGCATAGCTGGTCTAACTTCTCTGTGTGCAGCATAGCTGGTCCAACTTCTCTGTATACAGTATAGCTGGTCCACCTACTCTTTGTAAAGTATAGCTGGTCTTCCTACTCTTGGTACAGTATAGCCGGTCCAACTACTCCTTGTACAGTATCAGCATAGCTGGTCCACCTACTATTTGTATAGTATAGCTGGTCCACCATCTCTGTGTACAGTATAGCTGGTCCACCTACTATTTGTACAGTATAGCTGGTCCAACTTCTCTAGGTACAGTACAGGTGGCCCACCCACTCTTTGTGCAGTATAGCTGGTCCACCTCTCTGTGTGTAAGGTATAGCTGGCCCAACTTGTCTGTGTAGAGTATAATGGGTCCACCTGCTGTTTGTACAGTATAGCTGTCCATCTTCTCTGTGTACAGTATAGCTGGTCCAACTACTCTTTGTACAGTGTAGCTGGTCCACCTACTTTTTGTACAATATAGCTGGTCCACCTACTTTTTATACAGTATAGCTGGTCCAACTTGTCTGTGTAGAGTACAACAGGTCCACCTGCTCTTTGTACAGTATAGCTGTCCACCTTCTCTGTGTACAGTATAGTTGGTCCAACTTCTTTGCATACAGTTTAACAGGTCCACCTACTGTTTGTACATTATAGCTGTCCACTTTCTCTGTGTACAGTATAGCTGGTGTATCTACTCTATGTACAGTATAGCTGGTGCACCTAGTCTTTGTACAGTATAGCTGGTCCATGTGATCTGTGTACAGTATAGTTGGCATGTCCACTCTGTGTACAGTATAGCTGGTCCACCTATTCTTTGTACAGTATGGCACCCATTCTGTACACTCCAGTGGGCTTATTAATGGTAGACATTGTAATATACTTAACAACCTCCACACACTAACTGAGACACAATCAACATGTCCCCTTCCCTGAAATGCACACATCAAAACCAGAAACACACAGGCAACCAGTCTGACAGGGTCTCCCCATCCTTCACATTGCACTTCTTTCTTGTGTACAGTCTGCCATACTCCCCTTCATAAGATATGACAAGGTCATAACCCACATGCACATTACATTGTAAGGTACAACTGCAGTGGTATATTGTAAGCGTGGTAATACCATGTTACTGCTATACATAGCAATGTGTATCTTAAAAACAGGCAGCACACAGATATACCTGTTGTCCATCCTATGACAACACAGTACTGCCCAACCTACTGTAAGAGTTATACTTCACACATGCTTTTTGGGGTGCCTCTCATTAACCTAAATAGCTCTGGTGAGCAGCCTTTTCTCTGCTTCACTAACTATTTTTCTGTTGCTAAAACATTAACTATGTAGTACATATTTCCCCAAAACTAGTAATTATACATAGAAGGTCACATTTTCCTCTACACAGAAGTACTACCCATGAAAAAGCTGTGCATACCTTCAGCAGGTAGAAATGTAGTTTTCCACTGTGCTGATTATCCTTAACAGGTGAAGCTTGCTGTGAATCAGTAGTGTGACGAGGCTGTCTGCAGCTACTGTGCTTTTATCACACTAAGTCCATGCTGGTCTGGGCCTCTAAGTGTGACAATCATGCAAATGAAGGCTCAGCTCATGAATGTCTCTGAATAGCTCACTCTGTGCATCACACACAAGAGCCAGCTCTTGCAGAAACTTCTACATGACATACTGCACATGCCTGTCTACCTGTGAGGTGCATTGCTCATATGTGGACATGAGAATATTGCCAGAATGATCCCTGCAATTTCTATTTTATTCTGTTGGCCATGAGGGTGACAAAGAGTCCTTCACACACAACATATACTACAGATGAACTGTGGTTGCCATTTTCCATACCTCAAACTTTGCATTGTACACGTTCAAAAATGTCTAAGTCCCTCTCAAACCCAATCACTTGCCAGGCTGCAGTGTTGTATTAAAATTGCATGACAATTCTCACAGTGAGAAATAAGCATGACCACAAAATGCCAGCTGTTATTCTGTAGTATGAAACCTGTTTAATGCTATCACTACAGAAGGCACTGGCACATATAGGGTGACTCAGTGGTGCTCTCAGAAGACTAAAATCTATTTCCACTTCTTGCATAGAGGCCACAGGATCATTGGCTTTAGGACTGTTTCAAGGGTCTGATGTTTGTTAAAGCATTGGTGAGTGCCACTGCTTTGGCAAGATAGTGTCAGAGCACTTGCTAATGGCACTTTAATTTCCAAACTGGTGAACAGTGCAGGCATCACTACAGTGGCCTAAAAAGGGGTGTCATTGAGATCTTCTTAGCCAATGAGAGGAGGTCAGAGTGAGATCCTGGCATGTACTGTAAGTACATTTTTTTCTTTATAAGTACTTATGCCAGTATGTATTGTACATACTTGTATGTCCATGTCTTTCACTCTATAGCTCCGGAGGCCATTCCAGAGAAAATACAGCAGTATCAAAGGAGGATGGCTCACCTTCCCAGGCATGGGGTGAGTACACTTGTTTTTTTACTGTATATTTTGAAGTTGTTTAGTTGTCAGCTTCACAGCCTAAATGTACCCATAGACCTTTACATTTCTTAGGCAGCTTCATTGTGGGGCAGAGGTAAGAATAAGAAGCAAAACCAGTGCTACTACTAATAGGTATGACATTATGAAGAATATTATACTGCCATTAGGATTTACATTTAAAGACACAATAGCTTTGATACATTTAGGGTGGAAGATTTTTACAAAACAATTTTTGAGGCTTTTTCAAGTGCAGAAAACTTTATGGGTGAAATAGAAAATAAATAAATAACATATCACATAGGAAACACTTATTTTTCAGAATGTTGGTTTGCAGTTAAAAAAAAGCTGACTGAGCAATTCAGAACCTCATACTGGAGGAATATGAACTTAAATTTTTTCTCACAATATGTGCATGACATAAGGGAAATGAATGATAGGAATGTATGTAGAGGGGTGGGACGTGTGGGTTACACAAATATTCATGATGTATAATTACATGTTTCAAATAATGTAATAGTAAATGGAAAAGAGCAACTCTTAGGTACTGGAGCCAGTTTCCCTAGGAAAAAACTTAGTGATCTGGCTGTTCACGTAACTTCTAATTCAGTATTTTGGGGTTGATGAAACGGCTGTCAAAGTTTTGTCATTTCGATTTTGTAATATAGACCCAACATGTCAATAGTAATAACTGGGGATTTCAACTGTAAGGTAAGAAAAAAAAATAGTACAAGATTTAAAGGTGATAAAATAAGAAGTGATATGATGTGGAAAGTAAAAAACAGGAAAAAGTAGGGAGTGGCTGTACAAAAGAGATATTTTAAAACAGAGATTATATTATGTATTCAGATATTCAGATGACATGAAAGGGGTGGCAGGTAGACTAGAAGAAGTAGATTCGTCATATCACAGTGCAATATGGTCTGCGTTGGTAATGAAGAAATGATAAAAGAAGGAAAAGGAATATTCACAACTCTTGAGAAGTGAGGAGAGTTCTGTACTGTGTAAAATGAGCTAATCATCAAAAAGGGAAAACAATCTTTTATTTATTTCAATTCAGCTTGAGTATTGCAGTTACACATAATTAACTGTGTGTTGATATGTTTTTTATGTAATTTTCTGCATTTAACATGTTTTAGCCAACAAGTTGTCTGTTTACATTTTCTAATTTGTTCTGTGACCTTGGTCTTGTAGCTTCATTTGCAGCTCTGAGAGAATTGTGAATTACTGCAAGATCTGGACATTGCTGGTATATTAATGCACTTCAATCATTGTAAGTAGAATTACTTGTAAAAGTTAACTGTTTGTATTTCAAATCAGTCTGGGACCTTAGTTTTGTAGTTTATTTCATAATTGTGGGAGAATTCTGATCTACTGCAGGTGCTGAGCCTAATTTAGTCATTTATTACTACATTTTTCATATGCAGTTTTACTGGTATATCTCTACCTGGTTTGGTGCCTTAGATTGTAGGAATGGATCATCATAATGGTGTTGGTATAGTAAATTTTGCTTCAGGATTTGCACTTCTCTGCTTCTACAGCTATCTATATTCCAGATTTGATGCTAGAGTTTTGTATTCTTAAAATGTGTCTGCTTAAATTTGCATTTTAGTGCCTTTCTAATTGTTGCTTTGTTACTGTTTTTGTATTTGCCACTGTTTTTACCTTGCTCTTATATCTGATACATTGTTACAGCACTCCCAGCCCCTAATGATACATTGAGTACTGTTCTCCCTGCTCTTCCCTACTATTTTTATGAAAATTACAGTATTCCAAGCTAAGGTTTCTGAAATTCTCACCTACCCGGGATCATTGATCTGTAGCTCAGAATCGCAGGACTAATAGAACTGTGATTTGCTTCAG
Source organism: Protopterus annectens (assembly GCF_019279795.1). Taxonomy (NCBI): domain Eukaryota; kingdom Metazoa; phylum Chordata; order Ceratodontiformes; family Protopteridae; genus Protopterus; species Protopterus annectens. The sequence continues at coordinate 251,863,798 of NC_056741.1, read as the reverse complement.
GTTCGGAAGTCAGAGAGCTTCATTATTGGCTTTATTTGACAAGATCATTCTTTAAATCATATGCTATAATCTGCATATAACTGTTTCCACTCAGGGTCTTTTCTTCAAGATTCTGAGAAGCATGTAAAACACTGAATTGTGAGAAATGAGCTTTTCATCAAAATGGGAAGAAAAAACCTACACCGAGGTGCCGACAACACACTGCTGTTGTTGTACTTGTTTTGTTGTGGGTTGGCTGCACAAGAGTTGTTTCCAATTAACAGATCTGCAAAATCTATATAACCCTAGAAATCTAGGTCAGAGAGTCAAATAACCCTTGTGAAGTGCAGATAAACACACCTTCAGCTGAAGTACACTCTGACTAAATAGCTAGGCATTTTCCCATGCCTTAGTAGTAAATGTACCCTAACAATACTCAAAACAAACTGAACTCTAAGCAGTTATAATCACCCTCCAAGTTACTCCTGTCAAAACCATGGATCAGTACTTCCCCACAAATTCTGTAGCTAGCCTGATTCAGATGGCTATCTTGAGACCATGTAAGAATTGTCTCCTGTGCTGATGATCATCCGTCACATACAATAGACTCAGACACAAATGTCATCACTAGTACACCACACACCACACCTCAGAAAGCCAATTACAATACACATAATCCATCATATGCTGATATTTTACATATTATCTTGCCTAAACATCAAAGACCTCCAAAACACAGCACATGCACAAATCACATAAAGCAGGTTATGTCTACCAGCTAATATAGCACATTGAGTCCCAATGATGGTGAGCCTGTAAGGCAGGCATCTGCCAAACCAACATTCTAGTTATAAGTAACTTCATTGTAAGACATGCAAATGTGCCTCTTATCAGATTGAGCAAGGAAAGAATGACAGCTAGTTGCATGTTTTGTGCCAGGGTCTGTCAGATCATATGCACATACTCATGTCCTTGAGCAACAAGTACCAGTGTGACCCTAAGGTTGAACAACCTCTGTACAGGTTTTGTACCAAGCAAATGAGGAACAACTACAGTCATTTCCCTGCATAAGTGTGGTCCTTCCACAAACCCAGGCAATTACAGAACCATAAGTCTGACCAGCCTCATACTCATAGCCATGGAAAGATTTATCATGGAACTAATCAGTAAAAACATAGGAAATATCCAAATACTGGAACCATCTCAGTTTGGATTTGGCAGTAGTAGCTCATGCTTACTCAGCCCGGTGGACTTTTTTTAAAAAGGTCATCAAAGCAATAGATGAAGGCAAAATGATACACACTGCACTCCTTGACCTGGTCAAAGCTTTTGACACAACTCCCCATTCATACATAATAGAAAAGGTAAATAAACTGGAAATGACCCCTGTTGGATTGCCAGCTGGCTCACAAACTGGACATGGGAGATCAGAATAGGGGAAGCTGCCTCCATAAAGAGACATGTTACAAACTAATTGCCCCAGGGTTTAGAGCTGGGACATCTCCTGTTTGGTGTCTTCTTCTCTGAAGTAAAAGCCAATACCAAGGTGCTTTGTTTGTCTAAGATTTTAGATGATTACAAGCTAGGTGCAGTCATTGAATCCCCATATAACTTATCTATCCTGCTGAAAGATTTTTCCCAAGCAAATAACTGGTGCCAGAATCATGGACTGAATCTAAATGTCAGAATATACATTATTGTACTGATTCACTTTTAGAGAAATCTGCAACACTTTTACATTAAAACAGGTCCATGTTGGCATGAATGACTTGAGACATATCTCTCTGGACTATATGAAGAGAGACATGACTGAGCTGTTGGAAAATGTGTCTCAGGTAGGTATGCCCCTAGCCTTAAGCAGCATTTACCTTCACCTAGTATCATGCCTCAATGCAAACAGGAAATGACTGACTGCAATAATTGTCTTAGTTTCTGGTGCCATTCCAAGGGGATCCAGTATTTGTCATGATCAACAGACCTCAGTGCTTTGTCAGAGATGGTCTGGATAATTTAAATCACTGTCACTTTGTTCTGTTTCATACAGACTACTCAGAGGCAATCTCTACTTTGCATACAAGGTGATCTCCGACCCTGCTTTATTAGAAATGCTGCAGATCCACAAATCAAGTGGTATACAGGTTACTCACTCTAAAGACCTTAACCTGCTATGTGACATTAATAGAACCCGCTGGAGGGACAGACTTGTCTCCCAGAGGTTATCACACCTTTGGAATAGACTCCCACTTCATGTCAAACAGAGCACCTCATTGGCCCTCTTCAAATGCACTCTGGACAATTTGATGGGTAACAGTAAATTCACTCCTGGGGTTCCACCTGTGTCCCTCTTGGACAGGAACAATAGGTCCTGATTTTGGAAATAAGAGTAGAACTTGGCTAGGCTTGTAAGGGCCCTCAGGGCCATTAGTCTAGTAACTTACTATGATACGATGATCCTATTAAAAAATTGTAGGACCAGATATATTGTGGCCTCTACTAAGTTGGGAAGCAGTGCTAGTTTTCTGTCATTTAATCTGCACTTGAGAGCTACTTTTGCTGTGTTTTTCCATTAACAGATTCCAGGTGAGACATCTAATGGCTGAAGGTGTTTACCTGGACTCTCTGAGTTGGCAAGCAATGCAGGAAGCTCAAAGTGTGGTTGTATGTTAGCTATAAGGCATAGGAGTCAGTTTTCAAACTTCTTTTCTCTGTTTGGAGCTGCAAGTTGCAAGGCTGTTTGTTCATGTACAAAGAACTCTGCAACGGTTTTCCAGTATTTCACTTACATCCAGAGCAATCCAAGCTAAGATAAGAATATTGTCTTGATTAACCTGAGGTACTCAGAGTTTGGTGACTTTAGCCAGAAATCTGGAGTGCATCTGAACTGAAATCCAAGGCATGCACTGCAAACAACTGAAAAATAAGTATATTTAAAGCCTGTATTGCACTTTGTTAACTGTATTTATTTGAACTGCTGCTTCATTTTTGCTGATTGTGTCAGCACTTTTTTCTGCACTTTGAAATTCTGTACTACTGCCTTATACAGCATAAGCTAGATCCAGACTTACTGAATCTAGACTATTTGCTCACACTGTGCTCTAAACTAGCCATCTTACATGAAGAAGGCCTCTCTGCACTCTTGTGGCAGAAGTGTGTAGCTCAGGTTCCATATGAGTTGGGGATATTAGGAGAAAGGCTCAGTTTGGGGCTTTCCCATTGTTAATTTGTCTTAAAACTGTTGAATTTCGCCTGTATTTAAGCCTTGCATTTGCATTTGGTTGCTCATTGCACAACAGGGGTTAGCACTGCCCTTTATAGATGCAAACACCTGGTAACATAAATTTTTCCTAGACGTCTGTCAGTAGAACACTCCCAAGTCCCCTGTTGCTCAGCAGGCAACTCAGCTGCACACTGAGCAGCATCACCACAGCTCTTCACCCTTAACTGTCAACAGAATAAGCCCCTCTATTATTCCTACATCATAAACTAATCTAACTTACCCACATCCCAACAGTACTACGATATAAACCTGCCATTATGAATAGCCACATTCCCACCATTTCTCCAGCCAGACTGATTGACTTGCCATCCTGAGGCAGTGTAGTAATGGCCTCATGTTGTACTGACAACCACTTAGTCCTGAAACAAACAAATACTGTATGTGCGAGATGCAATTACACTATCAGTTTAGAAATAATCCTCTCTCATAACAGAAAGCAAGACATCAAACAGGTTGTTAGCTCATGCACTTCACTTCTCACACACATTCAGGACACAACACATAAACCCACATACGCAGAGGTACTCACTAGAAGCCTACCAAAAGATCAGAGGCACCCCAAGCACAAATTCCCTGCATGCACTTCCAACACATATAGAAACCACTGCACATAGCAACACACATATCAGTGTCTCACCAAATAAGCCCATTAGGCAAAACACCTCAAAACCTAATGTCTTGGTCATATGAGACTCCACAGTGAGACACAAAGATGTCTCACTCACCAGGCTAGACAAGGAGAAGGTCACAGTCAGCTCCCTATTGGGTGCCAGGATCTGTCAGATCACGCATGCACTCAGGTCACTCAGAAAAGAATGTTATGACTCTGTCATAGTCCATGTTTGGGTGAATGACTTGAGAAGTACCTTCCAGGACTATATGAAGAGAGACATGACTGAAATCTCAGATTATGTGTCACAGGCAGGTATGACCCTAGCCCTAAGCAGCATTCTACCTTCACCCAGGTTTATGACACAATATAAACAAGAAATGATTGACCTCAACAAGTGGCTTAGCTTTTGGTGTCATTCCAGGGTGATCCATTATTTGCCATCCTGGGAAGACATGGTCGACAGGCCACAGTGCTTTGACATAGATGGTCTGCACCTGTCTCCCCTAGGCTTTCAGATACTGGCTAAGGTGCTTGCCTACCCCATAGTGCCTTTTTTATGCAATGTCAAAATGACAAAATTTATGACATAGCAAAATCCACTCGAGACAAACTCAAGGTTCTGCTGCTTAATGCTAGGAGTCTAAACACAAAACTGCACTCCCTGGAAGCACTCCTCACTTTGAAAGAAGCTGATGTCTGTGCAGTCACTGAAGCATTGTTGAAGGCCACAGAGAGGACCCCAGCTGTGCAAGGCTACAATGCCTTCCACACATTCAGACCTCAGGAAAGAGGACAGTACCAAAGGTGTATCCATCCTCATTAAAGCCAAGTACACCTTGAGATTGGTCAAGCAGTATGACTATCTTGAACTAATCCATGCCCAATTAACTAAAGGGAAAACACCCTACCACATCATTACTAGCTATAAGTCCCCCTCCATGAACCAAGAAAAGCACAATGCCTACTTGGACTTACTGGAGGCAATCGCCATACAGCCCGACGCCTTAGCCATGGAAGATTTCAATTATCCCTCCATTGACTGAGTAACATACACAAGCTCAAACATGTTTGCCCAGAGGTTCCTGGACTTTGTCAATGAAAACACTCTGGAACAGATAGTCTGCACCCCTACAAGGGGGTCTAGTGTTCTTGACATAGTACTCACCAACACTGGTGGTCACGTCAATGCCCCCTGTGTGATGCCCTCCCTTGTAAGCTCAGACCATAAATCAGTTTCATTTGAAGTAACTATTGGACCCCACACCTGCAAAGCAGCAAAAAATCTAATGAACTTCTCTAAAGCAAACTACAGCCTACTAAGTGATGGCATAAAAAGTTTTATACCCCATATAATCACAGGCAGTAATGACGTCTATGCAGAGATGTACACAAATGCCGTGTATAATTATCATAGCAACTGTATAGACTCAGTTGTACCTGACAAGATTAAAACCAGACCCTCCTGAAAAAAAAAGCCACCTTGGTGGACATCTAGTGTAAACAGATTGTATAACAAAAGGAAAAAACTGATGTCCAAGAACAAGAGGCAAGTGCTTCTGCATAGGAAGAATTTCCTCCACAGACTGAGCAAGCAAATCAGAAGTCTTGCGAAATCCTCTAAAGCTAATTATGAAGCTAAAATAGCATCCCTAGCCAAGGGTAATCATAAGGCATTCTTTAACTATGTCCAAAATCTAAAAGGGAGTGCCCAGCTATCTGCCGAATTGGTAGTAGATGGTACCACTCACACTATACTGGAGGAAATTGCCAACCAGCTAGCTGACAGATGTGGTACAAACTTCAGTCTCCTATCCCACCCGCCATACCCCAAAGCATACCTGACATCACTTTTCTACCTAGTATCTCTAGAGATCAAGTCATAATTGTGCTCTCCAAGGCCAAAAACATTGCTTAAATGAGACCAGATAACATACCTGTTTGCTTATTAAGCAATCTAAAACAGGACCTAGCTGACCCACTTGCCATTCTCTTTAACCATAGCCTGAGAACTGGCTTTGTACCAGCAGAATGGAAACCGGCAACAGTAATACCCTTGCATAAAGGAGGGCCATCAACTGACCCAGGCAACATTAGACCCATAAGTCTAATCAGCTTCATCTGCAAGGCCATGGAAAAGATCATCATGGACCTTATCAACAAGGACATAGGAGACCTTCAAACCCTAGCCCCAACCCAATTTGTCTTCTTTAAGCAAAAATCATCCTTATTGAACCTATAGACTTCTTTAAAAAAGTCACCAAAACCCTGGATGAAGATAAGACAGTGTATACCACCTATTTAGACCTAGCCAACACCTTTGACACAATCTCCCTCTTGGGTATCATTGAAAAACTCTCCCAGCTAAGTGCTAACCCTTACATCACTAGTTGGTTCATCAACAGAACACACACTGTCAAAACTGATGACTCCACCTCTACCAGTAGACCTGTCACCAGTGGCATACAGCAAGGATCTGGTATTGGGTCTTTAATATTTGAAATCTATTTCTCGGAAATCCAGGCTAAAGTAGATGACCGTTGACTTACTAAGTTCACTGATGACTGTAAACTAGGTGCAATCATTGAATCTCCCACGATGTTAACATATTACTGAGGGGCTAACACAAATAAATGATTGGTGCCAAAGTCACGGCCTAAAACTAAATGCAAAAAGTGCAATATTATTGCATTTGGCAAAGTGGAATTCACCACTAATTACATAATTGACAGCACCCCTCTAAGTTCAAACTCAGTGGTGTGAGATCTGGGAACACAGGTCGACAGCAGTCTGAACTTTGACCACCGGGTTTCCACTGTGGTAAGGAAAGCCTTCTATATTGCGCATCTCACAAATAAAGGCATCGCATCCAGGTCTAAGGATGTTATAACCCCACTTTATTCAACCCTAATCAAATCATTAATAGAGTACAATGCTCCCTTCTGCATGTATCTCATCAGACAGCTACAGCAACTGGGGAGACCACATACATTTCTCACTAAGAGGATAGTAGGCCTCCAAACCATGACCTATGTGGATAGCCTGAAAGCCTTTTCACTGTACTGTGTATCATATAGGCTACTGAGAGATGAGTTGTGCCTGGCCTACAGGGCAGTCTCTGACCCAACCTGATGGAAATGCTGTATATCTCCAAATCAAATGGCACTACAGTCACTCAGTCTAGGGATCTCATCCTTGCCAATGATACTAGCAGAACATGCTGGAGAGACAGGTATGTCTCCCAGAGACTGCCGCTGCTCTGGAATAAACTTCCAATTCATGTAAAGCAGAGCTCCACAATGATGATATTCAAGTGCAACCTGGGAAAATGGATGGATGACTGCAAATTCACCCCAGGGATGGTACCCATGTCCCTCATGGGGTAGTTGGTGCTGATCTGTAAATGATGTCCATCTAACCAAGGACAGTTGGGGCAATCCAGGATTAACATGGCTAGACTTATAAAGGCTCTAGGGCTGCTAGTCTAGTAACCTGCTATGAACCTATGAACTGCACTTGCACATACTTTACACAGTGATCACTACTGTTTTAGAGCATTTTTAAAGCATTTATTTAATTTTGTGGCAAAAATAGTCATTTTTTTTCTAGTCTGTGTGCCTCCAAATTTCTTTGTAATAGGGTGACTTAACCAAGGATTTAGTTGTTTGGTAGTTGTTTGTTGTTTCATCTACACTTGAGAGCTGCTTTGCTGTGCTTTTACATTATGAAATTCCAGGACTGGGCATCTGGTGTTCACCTGGAGTCTCTGAGTTGGGAAATACTACAGGAAGCTCAAAGTGGGAGTTATTTATTGGCTATAGGGCATAGGAGTCATTTTCCAAGCTTAATTTCCCTGCTCAGAACTGCCCACTGAGCTGTGGTAGTAAAATTTACAAATAAAGTTAGGACTAGATCTGAAACCTGTTAAACAATGTGGCATTGTACGGAAATAAGCTTAGAGCAGCTAGCTTGTGCACTGAATAGCATTACCATTTTATAGCATTATACAACATCCTGCCCTTAACCTCAGAAACTACCCTAGGACACACCGGTTAAAACAGAATCCTTAATCTTAAACAGCCCAGCCAACCCCATTACACGCCAGACAGTATGGATATGCAATTCCAAAGGTCTCTGTGGCCAGCTTGGTAGATTTGGGCATCCTATGGCAATGTAGCAATTGTCTCATGTTCTCAGACAACCAGTTAATCATTAAAGAAAATAATATGGTATGTGAGAGATGTAAATACACAACTTCCTTACAGGCAAACATCTCACATATAAACAAGATTGTTAGGGATACCCACACTACATCCTTCACACATACCATTCGCCACACACACACACACACACACACACACACACACACACACACACACACACACACACACACACACACACACACACAGATTGTCTTATGCTGATGTGCTTAAAAGACATCTTCCCAAATCTCAAAGACTTCCAAAGCCACCTAATGACAACACTGCTCCTCATCAATCACTAAAGCGCACACCAAAAGCAATGCCAAGCACCTCACATAAGCCTACTGCAAAGCCTATAAAGCAAGTATACACTTTAATAATCTTGTCATCAGGGAATCCATTGTGTGGCACATATATGTTACTCACCAGGTTAGACAAGAAAAAGATAAGGTTAGCTTCAGTATCACACATGCACTGAAGTTACTGCACCCCAAGAACCAATATGATTCTATCATAGTACATGTGGGTGTAAATGACCTGAGACATACCTCAATGGACTATATGAAAAGAGACATAATGGATTTCTCTGAATATGTGCCACAGATAGATATGAGGATATAGGATATATGAGGATAGGATGATGTCACAGTATGAACATAAAATGATTGATTTTAATAATTGACTTAGTTTCTAGAGTTGCTCTAGGGGGATCCAATATCTATCAGCATGGGAGAACATGATCAAAAGACCACATTGCTTTGCTAAGGATGGGTTGCACCTGTCCCCTCTAGGCTTTCAAATATTGGCTAAAACTTTAACCACCCCCTTAGAGCCTTTTTCAGACAATGCCAAAAAGACAAAACTACCAACATAATGAAAAAGTCTACAAGCAACCTTGAAGTGTTACTGCTAAGTGCTCAGAGCTTAAACAAAAAAACTCTACACCCTTCAAACCCTCACTCTGGAGAATGTAGACATCTATGCCAAGACTAATACTTGGTTTAAAACCATAGAAAGTACTCTGTAAGTGCAAGGCTACAGTTGCCTCCACAAATTTAGAGCAACAGCAGCACAGACCAAGGTCAAAGGTGGAGGTGTTTCAATCTGTGTTAGCAACAAACATACCTCCAGGTTATTTAAACAGGACGACACCATTGAACTCATCCACATGCAAGTCACCATAGGTAAGGTCCCTCACCATATCATGGCTAGCTACAGGTCACCATCTATGGCCCTAGAGTTTCACAATTCATACCTAAGCCTACTAGAGGTGTTTTCCCACCAACCAAATGCCTATTCATGTGTGACTTTAACTACCCCCTCTATAGATTTTGAATGTACACTGCCTAAAACTCACATGCACAATGCTGCTTGGACTTTATTAACATAAACACCCTGGAACAAATAGCACATGGTCCAACCAGGGAATGAAATATAGTGGATCTGGTACTCACCAACTTGGAAGAGCACTGCACCCCCCCCCCGTCACATCCTCACTAGTGATGTCAGATCACAAAACTGTTTCATTTGAAATAAAACTCAACCAAGAAAATCCAGCTAAACCAGTAACAGTTAGGAACTATTCAAAGGCAAAATGCATCCTATGAAGTGACAGTTTGTCAAAATTCAAGGCTTCCCCCACTCCTGAGACCACAGCTGACTATGTAGAATTATTCACAGAGGCACTATACAAAAATTTGAATGGCTGTATAGAGGCTGCCATACCTGTGAGAAATAAACCCAAAGCAAACACTAAAAACAAACTCCACTGGTGGAATCCTCACCTAAGCAGGGTATATAATAAAAGATGAAAACTTATGGCCAAAATCAGGAAAAGCAATTGCCTTAAAGAAAAGTGCTTTGTTGTAAAACTAAACAAGAAACTAAGCGGTCTAATTAAGTCTAACAAGGCCAACTATGAGGTCATAATAGCCTCACAGGCTAAGGACAATTCAAAGGGCTTCTATAGCTATGTCTGGAACCTTAGAGGTACCACACAACAGTTTGCCGAACTAGTGGTGAACAGTGCCACCTACACTGATCAGGGTGACATAGCAAACCTACTGGGTGACAAATTCAGCTCAAACTTCATCACCTATTCCATCCCAGCTCCACAGAGACTGGGTTCTGGCAGTACTCACTAAAGTCATGAACCCCACCTCCATCTATCCTGACAACATCCCTGTTGCCTCCTGAACAGTCTAAAACATGGCCTATCAAGGCTATCAAGACTACCTCTTCAACTACAGTCTTGAAACAGTCTACATTCCAAGTGAATGGAGGTCCATACAAGTCACTCTCTCCAAAAGGATGGACCATCAACTGACCCAAAGAACTACAGACCCATCAGTCTAACAAGCCTTATATGCAAAGCCATGGAATGAATTATCAAGAAAATGATACATAAGGACTTTGGCAACCTGCAGACACTGGACCCATCCCACTTTGGTTTTGTTAACGGAAGGCCATGCCTATTTGACATGATAAAACAGTGCATACTGTGTATCTTTTTTTTAACAAGAAACATCTTTATTGAATTATTATTTATGACAAAGGCAATCATACATTTATATAAATGAAAACAAACCATATTAACATACTTTCAGTTGCAAACATTATATGACATATACTCTTCTATACAGAAAATGACATAGCTGCTTTAATTCCTGCCTTCCTTTAAACCTCATTCCACCTCCAAATATTATTCTGCATGTATTTTTCCCGCAATTCCTGTTTTTTTTCTATGTAATTTGCTCTTACCCCATTTCTAAAGATCCCACTTTCAGTTATTTTATCTCTGTTACTATATCCACTACTTTTTGTACGGTTGGTTCAGACTTTGATTTCCATTTTCTAGTAATTGCTTTTTTTTTGGCAGCCACCTCAATTAAACTCAGCAAGGCCTTACTATTTTCAGGCAATTCTAATTCTGTATCACAACTCAAAAAAACTTGTTTTATTTTATTTATTTTTTATTCTCAGCTTGATGACCAGGGAAGTCCACAGGTCCAAGAAGAGCCTATTTTCAGTGGAGGCCTGGGGACAAAAGCTCCAATGACAACGACAAACATACAAAACAATGAGGTCATCAGCAGCATACAAGCAATACAATATTAAAAAGTCATTTACAGAGTAAAATCTTACAACTTTTACAATATTGGAGTCATTTACAGAGTGAAAATTTAACAAATAAAGAAATTGCTAAAAATTAAATATTAACCAGCTTGCATTAAATTTAAAAGAGGAATAAAGCAGGGAAAGCCTGTGAGTGTAGAATAGCTACAGGAGTAGGTTAGCACATTATAGTGCAATCACAGAAAGCTAATAGAGAGGATGGAAGACTGAATGTAAATAACAGAGGGATTTATATTGGAAAAGAGCATGAACATTCCCACTTTGAAGAAGAGAAAGCTAGTAGAGAGGATGGAAGAGTAAATGTATTTTTTTTCTTAATTATGCCAATTCTTTCACCCAGTGACCCTGCCAGAGCAGTCTGCAGGGAATCTCCAAAGTCTGACAACTCATTACACTTCCAAAAATATGTTCCCAATTACCTCCTTCCTCCCCACCACACTTCCAACAGTTGCAATCTACCTGAGGATAAATTCCATGGAGTCTGTTTGTGGCATAACCCATGCAAGCACCTCACCTCCAAGCAAAAATCCCTAGTCCTCTAAACCTTGCAGCCCACCAGGGAGGCACACATATATCCTCCCATTATCTCTGTGTGAACTGCCCAGCCAATCTTTTTTCCCAGTCCTATCCAACCTTCTCCAGTCCAGTTGACTTTATATGACTCGTTAATCACCCCCTCTCCAATAGCAGCCTCTGTTCTAGACCTGACCATGGCATTTGATACAATATCCCACTCAGGCATTGTTGACAAGCTGTCTGAGCTAGGTGTAAACCCTTTCATAACTCACTGAATTGCTGGCTGGCTCACAGACAGGACCCAAGAATTCAGGATTGGTGAGACCACCTTCAGCAAGAGACCAGTCAGCAGCGAAGTACCCCTGAGCTCAGTGCTGGGTGCCACTCCTGTTTAGCATCTACTTCTCAATAGTCAAGGCTAACAATAAAGGCCTCTTGCTCTCCAAGTTCACAGATGACTGTAAACTGGGAGATATAATAGATTCCTCGCAAAACACAAACCTCTTGCTAGTGGGTTTAACACAGACAAATGACTGGTCCAAAGCCATGGCTTAAAACTCAGTGCCAAAAAATGCCTTATAACGCCCTTTAGGAAAATGTCAATGCAAGTTAATTACTTAATCAATAAATCACCCTAAGAATTGACCCAGTAGTAAGGGATTTTGGAGCATTTTAGACAGCTATCTGGCCTTTGACCAACGTGTACTTAAGATACTAAGAAAATCATTCTATGTCTCCCAACTTATAGGTAAGGGTATGTCATCCAGGTCCAAGTAAGTTATAATATCACTGTACTCAGCTCTTATCAGACCTATCTCTGAATGCAATGCCCTCTTTGGCATGTATATAACCAGATACTTGCAACAGTTGGAATGCCTGCAAACGTTTTGCACCGGGAGAATTCAAGGCATGAATACCCTGTTCTACACTGATTGCCTAAAGACTCTGTCTCTGTATTCAGTTTCCTACAGGCTACTGACAGGGGATCTTTGCCTGGCTTACAGGGCTTCTTCACACCCAGCCCTGACTGATCTGTTGAACATGTGCAAAATAAAGAGCACCAGAAACACTAGATCCAAGGATAAGAACTTGGCTTGTGATATTATCAGAACATGCTGAAGAGACAGATATATGCCCCAAATAATACTCACACTATGGAATAGGCTTCCTGTCCATGTAAAACAGAGTTAATCTCCGACCCTATTCAAATGAATCCTTGACAATTAGATGGGAAATCATAAATTTACCCCAGGCCTGTCCCATGTCCTTAATGGACATAGGCCATCAATAAGAAAAGCATTACCCTAACACTCCCACACAAATCCTTAGCTACCTGCATACTTACCTGCCCCCCCTCCCGTATGATACTTGGGACCCAAATGGTTTGTGGTGCACTGCTAAGCTTGTAAGGGTCCTAGTGGTCATTAGTAACAACCCATGAACCTTTGGAAAGTAGTCTACCCCAGAAAACTACTACATTGACAATACACTCCTAAGAGGTGACCCAGTTGTTTAGGATTTGGAAACGTATGTGGACAGTGACCTAAGTTTCTACCAGCATGTGCCCATTGTTGTAAGAAAGTTCCTTATTGCACAACTTATAGACAAAAGGATTGTGTCTAGATCTAAAGATGCCATTGCCCCCTCTTTTACTCAGCCCTCATTAGGCCAGTCATTGAGAATAATGCCACCACTGGCACGTGTCTGGACAGCCACATGCTGCAACTGGAACACCCACTAGATACTTTACTACAGGGCCTTTAGAAGGCTAAAAATATGTTCTACATGGACCACATTAAAGTTCTGTCACTTTACTCTGTATCCTAAAGGCTGCTAAGTGTTGACCTGTGTTTGGCATACAAGACATCCTTTGATCCAATACTAATGGACACACTGTGCATCAGCAAGTCAAATGACATTAGAAATACTCAGTCCAGAGATCCATACCTCTTCTACACCATTATTTATTTAACATTTGTTGACAAGGAAAGCCTGACTAGGACAGAGCCTATTTTCAGTGGAAGCCCATGGAGAAATGGTCCAGACACATGTCTTTGGAATCTGGGAGGAAATTGGAGTACCTGGAGGAAACCCATGCAAATGGAGGGAGGACATGCAGACTCCAGACTGAAGGCACCCCAGCCAAGAAGTGAACCAAAGAATCTTTTGCTGTGAGGTGACAATCTTAACTATTGCACCACTACTCCAGTTTGAAGGGACAGGTATAGCTCACCAAGGATCCCACTGCTCTGGAAATGAGTCACCATCCACATAAAAGAAATGTCATCCCTGACTATAGTCAAGTGCAAGTTGGATCTATGGTGGGTAACAGAAAATTTACCCCAGGAATTTCCCATGTACTACTAATGAACTGAGGCAGCTCCTAAATGCTTTCTCCCATGCCTGGGTCCCTTCATAGTGTTTATGGTATGATCTTTGTTATTCTTACTAAGGTAATATATACATATCCACCATGGGCTTGGTAAGGCCAATCTACCACCAAATAGGATAGGTTAATTTAAGCACCAAGAAGGAAACTGGCTAGGCTTAAAATGACCAACAAGGACAGCTAGCCTAGCACATACCTATGAATCTATGAGCCTAGGATTTGATGATTTTTATGAGGCTGGAGATTTTTTTGTGCAGATTATTATTAGTTAAGTTCAATGTAAAAAGTAGCAGGGGAAAGAAAAGGTATGATTGTAATGATAAAGACATGACAAAGCATTATTTTTAGACTGAAAAAAGAATGAGGACTTTTGTAAAAAATGAGTATAACTATGTATATAATATTGTATGGAAAATATGAAAAAAAATGTGAAGTTGACAGGTGGGGTATGATATTGATGGTAAAAGTATGGGTGCTGTGGAAATGAAGATGTGATGCATTGATAGAAAAAAAAATAGGAATCATGAAGATGTGATGGTTGAAATAAAAACATGGTTGTAGAGAAAAGGGTGGAAGGATAGAATGAAAGATTTGTGAAACTGAAGCTGTAAAATATTGAAAATATTGTAAATATTATTAATACTACAGTGGCAGCTGGTGACTTCAAAGCAAGGGAAGCAATTGAATGGTGGGGATAACTGGAATGGGGGGGGTGCTCTATTAGATAATATCAGTGGGCTTTATTTGTGATCCAGCAATAGATACAGTCATTCAATTCCATCCACAGACTACCTCAGCATGCACCTACTCATTATAGCTACTTTACTGACTATATATATCTCACACATCTGACTGCAACCAACAAGGCCAACCTTATGTGAAACTGATTCCTAGACAAAGGACTCTGAGGGTCCTACTTTTGCATACCAGTCCCTAATGTATTTCCCCAGTGTCTCTCTCCTGTTTTTGCCTCATCATACATATAGATTCCTTGATTTTCATACTTTGTTTTATTTATAGCCCCCCCCCCCCATGTTTTAACATGCCTTAACTGACTGAGATTCTACTGTAATAAATGTGGAGTTTGTAAATGAATTAAGCCAGTGACCTCCAGGAGTCGTAGAGATATAACTGTTTTGTGGTGATATTAGACTTTTTTATAGCTTTTTGAGTTAATAATGGCCTGAACAAAAACAATCATGAGTAAGGAAAGAAATTCAGTCTTATTTTTTATTTCAAGGAAAAACAAGTTGTGCCTAAAGCTTGATATTCAATGTTAACAAATCAGTATTTCTCTAAAAAGAATGTTGTCTAAAAATAGTGTATGCCTACCCATCCCTCCAAAGAGATATAGTTACATTCTCTGTACCACTCTGGTGTTAGATTGAAGAAAAAGCAAGAGTACAAATGTCCAGATGTCAATATTATGCAGCTGAGGGTCTGCAAGAAAAAAAAAACACATGGATTAACCCTACACAGAGACAGGGAGTACACAGAGAAGTAATAACAACTAAAAATTCAACCAGATACCCAAGTACTGTTAGATATCTACACTACTCAGTGAGACACTCTGCCAGTGATCAGCTGCTATCACATGCATCCTGCTCGGACCGCAACAAACTGACACTTACTGAGTACAATGCTGATGTCTGACTGTGATGGAAAGTGAAAACAATTATATCCAGCTTGCTGCTTTTACCTACACAGCAACTTATCTTCTCAGCTCACTGCTCTTAGAATAGAGACTGTAGTCTCCCGCTCCATATGTGTCCACCTCTTATTTCTAGAATCAATGGGGAAAACCAAAAATAATTGTGGACAAATGACTAAAATCAGGGGCAAATATTTCCTTTGTATACTTACAAAGTTACTAAAATAATAGGTTTTGCATTTTGCATTAGTATTCATTATTTGAAGGCTGTTAAGTCTAAACTTCAAATAGCTGTCATGATTATTTACTGACTGCAATTCTCACTGATATGACAGATAAACTACAAACTTTATAAAGATCAGACCAAAATATGATACAAAGAATGAGAGACATTCTGCAAAATTAGGATAAGTTCAGACTATCTAAGCTCCCCCCACACACACATTCACTCACTCACACACAGATGTGACTATCAATTATGAATACTTGCCTGACTGTGATTATATACAACAGTATTGTATACATCATATGAATGAATAAATACATAAATGACTGCTACTTAATATCTTATCTCAAGAATAAAGGAGAAAGCTAAAAACAGTTGTGGACAAAGGACCAAAATAAGGGTTGTCTACTGCCTTTGCATATGTAGAAACTTGCTAGAATAACAAGCTTTGCATTAGCATACCTTTACTTGAAGGCTATTAAGTCTGAAACTCAAATGGCTGTCATAATTATTTACTAACTGCTGTCTTCATTGAATTACCAGAAAAATATCACAAGCATTACAATGAACAGACCAAAATATGAAATCAGAGAAATACTGCAAAATCAGGGGCAGGTGATAGGATCAATGTACCCCATGCACACACACACACACACACACACACACACACACACACACACACACACACACACACACACACACACACTTGTGACCATCAATTACAACCAGTTGTGTGACTGTGAATTTATCCTAAGGTGATCAGGTGTTTCAGGCTGTATCACTTGAATGAGTAAATAGATAAATAACTGTAACACAGGGATTTATTTTCTCAGCTCACTTCTGTTAGAGTGGAGTATAATACCTAGTGTATCCCTTCCCCCAAAAATACTTATCAACATCCTTGCTCAAGAATCAAGGAAAAAAATGAATAAATAATGGAGACACATGCCCAAATCAGGAACAGATATGAATTTATATACTGAAAAATGTGCTTGAATAACAGGCTTTGTTTTAGAATGATTTTTGTCTGAAGGCTAAGCTTGAAACTCAAATATCTGCCATTATTTAGGAACTACAGTACTCACTGCTTTGTCAAGCACCACACATTTATGACCATAAAACAAAGAAAGCATACCAAAATGTTAGGCAAAATGATAGATAATTAATTAGAATTTCATTGAATATTGCATGTGGTTTAATCATTTTGCCAAAACATCCATTACTGAAGTAAAAGCATAATACTACATGTGCATATGTGGAATAAATTGTTTCTAACAGCTGATCTTTTGTTTGTTATTTTTGAAAAGTCACTAACAACATAAACGCAAGTAATCTCCATGGTATCCCCGAAGTCTCAAAACAACCCACTAAACAAGTGTAGTGGGTCCAAAAACAAAACAGTGTAAGAAACTTCTCTGTCTGGAAGATTTTCAGTCCATATATCTCTAGTTAATCATTGTATATTAATCAGATCAAACAAAAGTAGTAGAAGTAGTGAACTTAAACTCATCTTACCTGATAAAAAGTATATATATATTTAGAAAGCATGTGAGGAAACCATTGCTCTATTTTTGTTTTAGTTGGATCGCTTGTCTGTGTACTTAATAAAGGATTTTCGGCTGGAAACAGACTACCTGCCTTACTTGGATTACTTAGTAATTCTGTACAATTATATATTTTTTATTATTATTTTTTTACTTAAGACAAGTTTAAGCTCACTACTTCTACTACTTTTGTCTGATCTGATTAATATACAGTGATTAACTACAAATATATGGACTGAAAAGCTTCCACAGAGAGAAGTTTCTTACACTGTTTTGTAACAACCTAAACTCCTAACCAAGATGCTTCACTAGACCTAACACAATATTTTTATCGACCACTTTCATCCTTTGAACTTTATCAGAATGAATTAAAATAGTTCAACTTCTGTTTAAAAGTAATAGCAAAAAAAAAAAAATTAAGTTTTTTGAAATTGCAATAAGTAAACTTATTCAAGCTTAGTCTCACTTTCACCTTATAGCCATTAAAATAAGTTCTAAAGAAGCTGTCATGTACTGTCAGGCAAAATGTCTACTAAATCATTACAGTGCATTCACAATCTGCAAAAGTTTATTACACATCTAAAATACATATCCAGGCAATAATAACTTGTTGGTAAATAAACTTATTAAAATACCATCATAATTTTGCAGATTTTATATTTAAAATGCTTTAAAAGATAAATAATCATTTAACCTGAGGGATATGTGGCATTTAATTTGATCTGCCAATAAGTCGTCTATATACAATTATTTTCTAACTTTCTCTACTAATTAGTATATTTAATACATACCAAAATGCCTATTGTTATTGATATTTTCTGAACATAAAGTATTCTCAAGGATGGTCGTAAAATTTCTACCAGTTTTAATAACAAAACTATGTTTACACCTCAGTCTATTAGTCAAGTTTTCTGATTCAAACAATGTCCAGTTATAGTGATTGGAGGAATAACTTATTTGAAATGTTTTTTTATTAAATAAACAATTATTATTAGATTTGGAAATTGTCCAGTTACTAGTGATGATATATTAACCTAGTGGAATAGCACTTCATATTAAATTTTTGTTTGCCACTTCACCCAGTTTGTCATTTTTTTGTTTGTTTTACTTAGTATAATATGTTATTTTGCTTTTTTTTTTTTTTTTGGTTTACTGGCCAGAGAACACCCCCATTACTCAAATACAAGTATGAAAAATAAATGCACACTAGTCTGCAGTCAAATGCCAAAATCAAGGAAACTGAGAGCTTTATACACACGCACATATATATATATATATATATATATATATATATATATATATATATATATATACATATATATTTTATATATATATATATATATATATATATATATATATATATATATATATATATATATATATTTATATATGTGTGTACACAAAAGAAGACTGCCTGAAAAGAACAAAATAAAAAATTAAAAAATAAATAAATTAAAAACTTGCTTTGGTGCTTGTGCCTAAGCACTCTGTCATTACATCCTTCCTTTACTTTCAGTTAGGCTTTCCCAGTCATTTGAGGTAGTCT
Source organism: Protopterus annectens (assembly GCF_019279795.1). Classification (NCBI taxonomy): domain Eukaryota; kingdom Metazoa; phylum Chordata; order Ceratodontiformes; family Protopteridae; genus Protopterus; species Protopterus annectens. Next base: position 251,844,723 of record NC_056741.1, on the reverse strand, counting down.
GAGCCAAGAAGAAAAGCTCTTTTCTGCTTTATGTAGCAGCCCAGTGAGACATTCTTTGAGTTACTTTCCAGGTGTCCTGAAAAGCTCTAAATATTGGTCATGTAACCCTAATGCTGGACTGTTTTGAAAACAGTCCAGAGAGCAAATTAAGTTAATTTTATTTACCTTTTTTGTGTTGCTTTGTATTTCCTTGGAACTCCATACATGTGCATGTGTGGAGTTCCAAACACTGAAGTAAAACAAAAACATCAAGCTCTAAAGCCAACTATTATTTATTTTCAAAATTGCAGTTGGATTTCTGAATTTCACACAATTTCTTTTTTTTTCTTTTTAAATGGGGGGGGGGGGCTGAAATCCAGCAGTCAGTACTATGATCTGCCCCTAAGATACTGTAATGTTGTAAATGTTGTAAATATTGCAGAAATGTAAATAGAATTGAAATTGTGCAATGAAGCAAGATGGTTATAGAAATAAAACAATCACTACTCTTTTTGATAGCTGTCATGGGATCTTTTACATCCACCTGAGCTACAACCAGCTCAAGCAGATGAGAACTTGGTCTAACATCTGAAATGAAGGATGGCATGCTTCGGAGTGCAGCCTCCACCCCCCACCCCCAATGCTATACTGCTGCAGCATCAGTAATCCAATTACCGGAACTGGGGAATAGAATCCACAGCTTTCTGGTCTTCCAGTACGAATGGAGAATGTGCTACCTGTTGTACCACTGACACTGACATTTTTTATAAGAAGGAGCCAGCTAACAGAGATGGTAGGGAAGCAGGTAGAACAGCACCTTGATACTAGCAGCAGCCACTTAGAAAGGCTTATTTTGTGACTTGCAGAATTGCATCATTGACTAGCACTAGCTCCACTGTCAGAGCCAGGGCTCACGGATGAGGATGCCCAAAGTGTGATCTACTCTCCCACTGCATCAGACATAGACAGGATCTATGTTGTTACCTTCTCTTTTATGTGTATATTCTCACTGTTTTTGTCCAATCCTCTCCATTACAATAGTTTTCTCTCTGTCTGATTTCTCCTCTTCTAATGTGCTACCCCTCTCAGTGTGCCAGAACCTCCTGTTATTCTTCTCTGCCTTCAATGTTTGCTCATATGCTCCTTATATCTACCCTAACCATCTTACAATTCCTTCAACTATCCTTATTTCCTCCCCACCTTACCTTCTTCCTATAAATAAAAATGTGCACCTCTCCCCCTACCTTCCCCACCACCATTCTGTTTATTCCTTAGTATTTAACCTTGTGCACTTTTCTCTGCTTGCTACCTATTTTTTTCCTAAATGTCCTGCACTTCCATTTCCACACTTTAATTTTGTCAAAAACAGAATAAATCATTGTATTGTGCTCTTTAAGGCTGCTACATGAAATGTTTTTTCTTGCTGCTTTTGTGAGTGCATAACTGTGCTGAGCTTTACTGAGGCATGTACATGTCCCAGGTTCATGAATGTTGGTATTAACAGTCCTAGGCTGCCACTAGAGGGTCCATGCTGTTACCACAGGGGCCTGCCCTGTTTTCAATCAGGTTTTTCAGTTAGCAGCTGTGTTACTACTGTTGCTTCACATATTAATCCTTAATGAAGTTCAGGTTGCTTTGAGATGGATAGGGAAACAGCAGCTGACCAAGCAAAAGTGCAGCATGCGTCTGAATCCCACTAAATAAAATTGAAAATAATACATAGTCCAGAACAAAACCCTGATGGATTCCTGCAGTAAAGTACATTTCTGAAGAGAAGAGAACATGTTGCTAGCTTTGATTTTGAAAGATATTTTGTTTAGGTAGTCTTTAACAATGTTATTACATTGAAGCCAGCGATGAATATTATTAATGTTAGTTGCCTTTTATCTGTTGCTAGATCCTGTCATTTCAGCTGATGTACTCAAACTGAACATTGTACCTTTTAGGTAAGAATGCCACCTCCTGCGATAAGATGTGTAGCTTTCTGCTAAATGAAGTACAACTCACGGTACACACTTCCATAAGTAAAACCACCACCTCTTGGTGCGATGGTAGAAGTGAAAATTATTTCGATTACTTGTTTTCTCCAGGTACTTTTACGAGCTGGTTGCACTTTCACCAACGTAAGCAGTGGGGGTGTCGGGGAGGGTTAGAATGACAATACAATTGAAAGGATAACTGATTATAATCACAAAATAATGAGTTTAGTTATTTTTAACCTATCTGGATAACAAGCTAAGCAAATACTACTGTGCTAATGCATTTTTTTCAACAACTGCTCCTATGGTGTTCATTCATTACTTAAATAATGCACTATGCATTAATTTTATTATTTAATTCCAAATATTGAATAGCTCTGTAGGACTGTAGTGGTGATTCTAATCGAGCAGTGATTTGACTGATTTAAGGAGAATGGGTCACATTACTTTACACTGAGAATAGTACTGCTTTTTGGATATTTTGTAAACCAGTTTATAAAAATAAATTTAAACAAGCCCTACTTGGTTTGCAACTCATCTGATGCTGTGTAGTTATTCATTTTTTTCTCTGTAAATACATAACTATCCCATTGTAAAAAATCAAAAGAAAACGAAACTGGTCACTATTAAAATACTACATCGCATGATACATACTTTGTAGCTCTCGTTAACCAATAGTGTTGAAAAACATCTTGGCAACAGCTTTGACAGTGTTGATGGCTACCAACCAGATAAAACTTCTAATAAAAGTACAACGTGTTATTGCAATACAAGAGAAAGCATATACAGCGAGTACTTGCAGTGAGGGGAATGAAATTCCATCCGAAGCCTTTAATACAATGACACGTTTACCTTTGTCATTGCTTTACATCTAAGAAGTTAGACTTATCTGTTCCGTACAAAATGGATACGGGTGCAATTGTAGCAAATATTCTCGAAATATCAAAGTTGCACTTAAAAAAAACGAAATCATGTTTTAAGTATGCAGCATTTCAAAGTCTCTAAACCATTTGCTAAAAAGATTTACTCTATCAAAGTAGATGGGCGAGGTCCTTTGGACTAACTGACACCAATAAATATTTTTATCTAATATTTACGACGTCGTGAAAATAACCACAATTATTTTTATGTTATGGTCTCCATGCACTGGTGTACAGTTCAGCCTTTTACCCGTTGCATATCATCAATCTCAGGTGGTTGGCTAATTTAGACTGGTGGGAGGAGATGATTAATATAAAAGACTGACACTATTTGTTAACAGCAAAGTGGTGGAAGTGATGTTGACTTTTTTTTCTTGAACAGCATATATAAAGAGAGAAAAGCAATACGAACACAGCGCTAAGGACGTTGAACTCTCCCAGATCGTGAGCATTCAAGGTTGTTAGGTGAGGAACAGTTCAGCACCATGGACAGAAGTCGAGGTAATCCCGCCGCAATACTGACATTCTACAATGCGAGGTACGCTCTCTTCCTAGGCATGTGCCTCTGTGCCTTTATCTCTGTTTGCCAGGGGCAGATACAGGAGCAAGGTGCATCTGAAGAAGAGAGGGCTCTACACCAAGGCTATTCCGCCAATGAACTGGTAAGAACTGAGATTTAATCATGGAGATTTTTTTTTTCAAAATCCTGTTTTGTTTCGTAGTAGCTGTCATGATGTTTCCAAGTAATTTAATGTACTAACTTTTTTTATAGAAGAAACGTTGTAACTATGTTGAACGTAACAACGTGTTGAAATAACTGGAGAGATAAATATGCTAAACAATTCTTCACAGTGTGAGTTCCTGACCCGTTATCCAGTTACAGCCTAGATGGTCCAAACTATTTTAAACCAATCTTGATATTAATAGGTACTTTCCCAAACGGACACTGATTAAGTGTAACGGCAGGTGCACATAAAGCAATCACAAAGTCAAAAAAAAAAAAAAGTAACAGCACTTGCTGAATCACTTGTTTATGCCAAATTGCAATATTTGATATGAGGTAGCATCAGTTTAGAAGTGCTTAAACAAGCTGACAAGTCCACCATCGCTATCGGTTAATACAACACTATATATATATATATATATATATATATATATATACACACACGCACACACACACACACACACACACACACACATATATATATATATATATATATATATATATATATATAAGGAACTATCAGGGACATTTTTTTTCAAATATTGTGTTGTTAACTTAAGAAGTTGACAGAACAAGAGAAAGTGAATTGACATTTTCTGAAGTAAAAGTAATCTATAACTCTAATTATTGTCATTATTTATTATGTGTAATCCATCAACTTTTCTCCTAAAAATCATCTGTTTTAGGAGGGATTAGGAATAACAAAGCACAATTCTGAGCCAAATTCAGAGATGGCCCTGAAATAAGAGACAGTTAAAGAGGTATGCTGCAGACATAGGTAGCTGACTGCAATGGAAGGGAGCAACTGATTTGAAAAATTGCCTACGATTAGTTTGATTTAAAACTGTCTTTTTGAGTTTAAATGGTTTTCTTAATCTTCTTTTATCATTTTGGCAGCATTGACTACATGTTAGCCATCCACCTTAATACCTTTTTTTATTAGTTCTTTCATAATTGACTAATACTTTTGGTTATTCTAGAACACACACACACACACACACACACACACACACACACACACACACACAAACACACACTAAATTATAACAGTTTACTTCCACCATTGAGGACATTGTTGTGCCATAGATCCAACGTTTTACACTGTGACATTTTGTACACTAACTTTATAATTCTGAGAGGTTATGTGACTGGTTCTTCAGTCTGGTAATTGACTGAAACTGCCTAGTTATTCTGGAGAACATTGCATTATGATTTTTTTCTAAATTAACCTGTAAGTGATAGTTTTTCATATATTGGGAAACAGTGCAAAAACATCTTTTCACCTTATTAAAAGTATTTTCAAGATAAATTGCAGAAGCAAATGATTGGTTATAATATTTTACTTCCACCATTAACTTGATTTATGTCAAGGATCATGGCTTGTGTGTTTTAAACTTGAAGTATTGTAAACAGTTTATGATAACTGAATGGTACAAATTAAATTGCACACTTCTTTTAAAACTGTAGACCACTTCTTTGAGAATCGTTATTAGTCACCAAAACGCAAACAATGTATGGTAGATTCAATAAAATGCACAGAAGCACAACAAAGAATATATCCTTAGTTCGCTGGTAAGGTGACAGGAAATGTCTATCATAGATCATCAAAGTGTGTTCTCAGGGCACTTATGGTATCACAAAAGAGTCAAAGTGAAGCAACAGACTCTCATGAATTCAAGTTCAAAAATCCATTCTGGAGTTGTTCTTCTCTGATCAGATACTTTTCAAGTGCCTAAATAAATCAGAGATACTCATTTTTTTGCCTTGAGTGTACTTTGATTATTTCATTTAAACATTCAGATTTAATTTTTATTGTAATTGCATCTCCTATGAAGATATTTAATTGCTACATATGTGTTTGTGGAATACACTGAGGTTATGTTACCTTTTGAAAAATAAGTTGGGTTCTGAAAGGTAAGTTGCAGATATAATAAAACTTTAAATATTTATTATTGGTAATCATGTTACTAGGTTCCTTATTTTGTATGAAATATAATATGAAAGAAATGAGTTTTTGCACACATTTTGTAAAACTAGCATATATTTTCTTAGGCAGAAGCACTGGAAGACATCTTAGGTAGTGCTCAGGACAACAGAGTTTATCTGGAGAAAAAAGCAAGTCAAATTCCAAGGGTAAGTAGACATGACATTTTCCAGTATGTGTCTGTCATATGTGATGAATGAGTGTAACACAAATACAAAAACACACAAGCAGTCATATGCGCATAACTATGATTACTTTTTCTGTTATGCTAGATATACTGTTGTAAAATCACTGAAAAAGGTTATATAGAGTAAGATGCTGGAGAGTGAAAAGCAGAAACAAATCTGACATACTCATTTTGAAGTAATCAATAGCAAGTCTAAAGAATAAAATATAAGGCAGGCACATTCAGAGGCTGAGGACTTAAACACTTTTACCCTTGTGACATTGTTTGGCTAGGAATGGTTGGCCTTGCCAATCCTGAGGAGAGGGTATGCATTCTGACACACCTTGGTGTTGACTTGTAGTGTAGGCTGGGTATGTCAAATTAATGTTTTTTCAAGGAACAAGTTAGCCAAGTTAGTATACAAACTGCAGCAAGACCTTTGCCATGAAAACACGCTTTTCCCTTTCTCTCACCTTTACATTTATCTATTTTTAATATCGTTTGTACTTCCAAATGTGTTTGGCCATTTGCTGTCTAATTAGTTTTTAAGATATTCCATAGTCAGAATACTAAAAGTTACTTAATGATTTTAATTAGCAAAACATCTATTAGTGCTTATGGGCCAGTATAACTAATTACGTTTGTGTCGACTTGTGTTTTGTTTTTCATTCTTTTTCTTGTCCTTTTATCTATATTATTAATAATTCTATCAGTAATTATAGGTTTGCAGAACAAAGTAATGTTTGCTTTTTAATGAGATGCAGATGATGCCTAAAGAGCATGTACTTTTCCTTGCAGTGAATTTCAAAGGTTTAGATTAAATGCATACATGCCTAATATTGACAGTGTAACTGGGAGTGAAGCTAGTAAGAGAAAAGTGTAAAGCCATCAGGTGACCGTTCAAGTCAAAGCTGGAAATGAGGCATGAGTGACAGGCTTAATTTCAGCAGCTACTGCACAGCAGCTTGCCCGTTCAGAGGTAAGTACTAGGCTAGCTGCCTTTGTAAGCCATTTCAAGCTTAGCCTGGTTCCCCTTTAGAGGTGATAATCAAACTCTGCACCATCTGTCTGTCTGTTAGGTAAACACTTAGCCATTATACCAACCCCACCTTCCTTTGCATTACGTTGTGCAGGTAACTAGTGCAACAGTTGCTCATGCTATAGAACAGAGTGCTTTCTTCATTCTCCTAGAGATGTTACGGTACCAGCCTTGAGACCAGAAAAAAATGTGCATTCTGAGGTGGGATGGAGGGATGAACATGTAAGGGAATAAAAGCCACTAACATCTAAAAATATTGTTTCTAGGACATTATGCATCTCATTGCTGTTTAACTACAATTCTGGACTGTTCCTAATCACTTCATGACACCCATGCAGACCGGAACTGAACATTCGACTGCTGAATCCTACACTAAGGCACTGTACGAGCACATCCACTCATGCATGAATCATGCCATTCCAAATAGAACCAAGATGCTCTCCTCCAAAAAAAAGAAGTCAATCTGGTGGTCCCCTGCCATAAACAAACTATACAGCAGAAGGAAAAAAACATTGCAGAAAAGAGGAAAATCCCAGGATGCAAAATACTCCCTTACCAGCCTCAGTAAGAAGCTGCGATCCCTCATAAAATCCTCCAAAGCTAGTTACAAAAATAAAATTGCCAAAGATTCCAAGGACATCCATAAGGCATTCTATAGTTATGTCAAGAATCTAAATGGCAATGCTCAGATCTGTTCTGAGCTACAACAGAATGACATTAAATATACAATTCCCAAGGATATTGCCAATATCCTGGCAGATTGATTCAGTGCCAACTTCACCCCCCTCTCTCCCCTTAAAGGGCTCAGCTCAATACCAAAAGATTGCCAAATTCCAGTAATCATGGCCACACAGGTAAAAAACGCACTCTCCAAAGCTAAGAATACAGCATCCATGGACCAGACAACATCCTGGGCTGTGCACTACATGAACTACAAAATGAACTGGCACCTCACCTAAGTGTCATGTTTAATCATAGCCTCACCTCAGGCTTTGTGCCCAATAAGTGGCACACAGCTACAGTTATCCCACTTCACAAGGGGAGATCCACCTTGGATCTCAGGAACTATTGTCCCATCAGTCTGATGAGCCAGATCTGTAAAGCCATGGAACGCATTATGACGGAACTTATAAACAAAGACATTGGCAACCTTCAAACACTGGACCCTACCCAGTTCGGTTTTATAAAGGGCCGATTTTGTCTCTTCAACCTGATTGACTTCTTCAAATCAGTATCCAGAGCCATGGATGAGGGTAAGGTGGTCCACACAGCCTATCTGGACCTCACCAAGGCCTTCAACACCATTCCCCACTCTGGAATCACAGATAAACTTACTAAGCTGGGCATTAATCCCTACGTCACTCGATGGGTTGCCAACTGGCTTACTGACAGAACCCACACTGTAAAAGTAGCTTACTCAAAATCCAGCTCCAGGCAAGTGACAAGTAGAGTACCTCAGGGTTCAGTCCTGTGACAGCTCTTGTTTGGCATCTACTTCTCTGAAGTACAGGCCAGCAATAAGGGACTCTGGCTAACAAAGTTTGCAGATGACTGCAAACTGGGAACCATTATTGAATCCCCAAATTATGTGAATATTCTACAAAAGGGCCTTACAGAAACAGATGCTTGGTGCCAGAGCCATGGGCTCAAGCTCAATGCCAAGAAATGTATACTTATCCCCTTTGGGAAAAAACATGTACCCATGAATTACCACATAAGTGGCAGTACACTAAACACTGAAAGTGTGATAAGGGACTTAGGCACACAAGTGGACAGTGGTCTCACCTTCAATAACCACATCACCACAACAGTCAGGAAATCCTTCTATGTGGCATACCTCATCATTAAGGGCTTTTCATCCAGAAAAAAGGAGGTCATTGTCCCACTGTACTCATCCCTCATTCGACCCATTATAGAGTACAATGCCCCGTTTGGTATGTACCTCACAAGACATCTGCAACAACTGGAAAGGCCACAGAAATACCTCACTAAAAGAATCACAAGCCTAAAGCAGATGCCCTATGCTGACCGTCTAAAAAAACTCCAGCTATACTCTGTTGCATATTACCTGCTCAGAGGCGATCTCTGCTTAACATACAAGGCCATGTCAAACCCAGAGCTGTTGGACATGCTACACTTAAAGAAATCCCAATCCCTCAGAGCCACACGCTCCAAGGATCTAAACCTGGTCATCACAATGAACAAAACATGCTGGAGGGATAGGTTCCTGACCCAGAGACTCCCCATATTCTGGAATAGACTACCCATATATGTCAAGCTGAGTGCCTCTTTGGCCCTCTTCAAAAAGAACCTTGACGACTGGATGGGAGATAGGAAATTCACCCCAGGGATCACTTCAATTGCCCTGTTAGACAGGGGACCATGGAAGTAATAGCCAGGGAATTGTTATGGTTAGGCTTGTATAGGCCCTAGGGCCGATAGCCTAGTACCAACCTATGAACCTATGAACAAAGAAAGTGACGTTCTCAGTGTTGCTCCAACAATGAATGGGGAAAGAGTAAAAAATTGCAAGATGAGGAGTCTAGAATATAGAAACAGTGCTCTTGCTGCTATGTGTATTTATATGAAAAAGATCTATGTTCAACTGACAGAGGAAAATCCATGGAGAAAAAGAAAGAAAGAAAGCAAGAAAGAAAGAGAAGATTTGTTATTTATTTCACTGCATGGTCATGTTGCTGATGGCACAAAGTAGGAAGGGTTGTAACATTCCTTTTAACAATAAGCATCTTAGAACACACCTATTATGAGTTTACTTTTCACTGCTGCATTGCCCAGAGTAAGTAGCACTTCTGATTGAAGCAATCCTGTTATAATTAACTCTTCTTGAGCATATTCAGAGAAGGCCATTCTGGTAATTAAAGCCAGATATGTGTCTGTGCTTATAACAAGTTTGAGTTATCACAATACAACCACAAGCAGGATGGGGGGGGGGGCTGTGAGTAAGTCATGGCAGCAGTACTTTGCATCTGTGAAAACAAAGATAAAAAAATAATAATTTCAATGAGATTAAATAGGAAAAGATTAACAGCAGAATAAGTGTTATTTGTATTCCTTATGGATATATCTGCATATGAGACAAGTGTGAGCAATAATTCAAATGCATTTAATCTGAAACTCTAGCTTTCACAGATATTTAGTAAAAGCCCTGTAGGTAGTATATGGTAAATAAGCATATTAGTATAAACTGAGAACTTTTCCTTAAAATGATAGAAAATGAATAAGTAGTGAAGCAGATAGTACTGTCACCTTAAAACAAGAGGTTCCCCAGTTTGATTCTCAGCTGGGGTGTCTTCTGTGGGGAGTCTGCATGTCCTCCCTGTTTTCACATAGGTTTCTTCTGGGTGCTCTGGTTTCCTCCCACATTCCAAAGACATGCAGTAGGTGGAATGGACATTCTAAATTGGACATAGATGGGAGTGTGCGTGTGAGTGTGTGGTGTGGAAGAACTACCATGGCAGGGCTAGCCACCCGGTGATATAAACTTTGGCTCTAGAGGATTATCATTGCTGAAGTGACACCCTGACCCCCATGTGCAAAAACTGGATGTATTGTGGATGGATGGTAGGAAATGAATTTAATGATTTAACTAAAAGGAGAACAATTATGTGCCAAGTATCTGTGGTCCCAAAGATCTCAAAAAGGAAGATGTAAGTGAAGAGGTCAGCAACAGGAACAATTAAGTGCCAAGAGGTATATGAATGTTTTCAAATGAAAAAAACAAGATTCATTTTTTGATATACAAGTATCAGAAGGAAAACAAATGCCTATTATCTGGAGCAGCTCAGACATACTGCGTTGTTAGAGTTACATAGCTTATAAACAGAAACGGTTTTAGTTTAACTCAAGTCTGTGAAAAAGGCTCTTTCATATCTGTTTTCCTTATATGCTGTGTTATACTTTCAGTCCAGGTATGAAATAAATAAAAAGGAACACAAGGATTTTAAAATAACTGCACACCTTTTTAAATAAAAAATCCAAACTCGATTGAGATGAATAAGTACTAATGAACTAAAAAGTGTCTTTCACTACTTATTCATATCAATAAAGTTTGGATTTACAAGCAACTCTATCCCTGAAGTCTGAATGAGCACATAATTCCTAGGACTAGTTATCTTTTTTTCTATGGTGGACACTCAGTGAGTGCTGCTCCCTGATATCATATGTGCCCATATTTCATTTCTTGTTTATTTTTCTCGCAGTTCTTACTGTGAGAATATGATTGGACCTCTGGGACCCTCTACTGTCACTTGATTCTTCATGCTTTTAGTTCTTATATGAACATACAGAATATCAGCATGAGACTGTGAAGAAAAAAAGGTGACTGTAATGGACGACTTTTCTGCTCAACTCCATGAGATTTAAACTTATACAGCATGATGACACATGCAGTGTTCTTGTGAGCATGTAGTAATTATGACTTGACAATATTGTAATTAGGATAGTGTTGACTAAACGGATTATTAGCATGAGTTAGCACTAATTAACCTCCTTGCTTATCATGTCTTAGTGGGGTTAAATATTTTACTTCCACCTCATTTGTACTTATTGTTAGCATGGTTAGATACTCAGTGGTACATATGTATCATCTGTAATGTACTTGAATTTATATGTCTTGAAATATCTCTAGAGGCACATGTTCTGTATTACTCTGCATTTACATATCCTGTAATATCCCTGCTTCAATATGTGTTTAACCTTCTGCATTTAAAGGCATGCCCTTAATTTTGCATTTTATGTATACACACACACACACACACACACACACACACACACACACACACACACACACACACACACACACACACACACTCACAATAACAAAAAAATAATCTGTATTGCATTCTGAACTGGGCATTTTAAATTTAATTGAGCTAGGAATGTAGACCTTGAGTCATTTTGCAGAAATCTATTTTGTTCCCTTGGCACATACTCTGACATCTGTTGCTTGAAATATATTTAAAGCTATAAAGAGAGATATGCCGCAGAGATTCTTCAAAAAGTTGTTTGCAACTGCAGACAGTCTGCACTGCAAGTTAATGAATAATGACATGCTGTGAAGTCTGTTTTCAACTCAAAGTAACTTTTTAATACAGTGTGGGTGCGTGCACACACACACACACACACACACACACACACACACACACACACACACACATACACATACAGACACACACGCACGCAGTGCACAACATGCACACACACACACACACACACACACACACACACACACACACACACACACACACACACACACACACACACACACACACACTAAAGTCCTTTCTTCCTTCCTCCCAGAAGCAGCCCCTTTATATGTGTTGCTTGTTCTTTAGTACTGTCATTCACAGTAATTCCACTGTACATGTAATAAAGCAATTGCTTCCTTGTAACCATGCTTGTTAAAAGCACTTCACACATTAAGGATTTATTGTAAGTAGTTCAAAACATGTCTACAAATCCACCTTGTGGCCTTAACAGCAATATAAATCCATAATGAAATGACCACAGCACCCATCTGTGATAAATGAAAGGTTTTTGTGGCAGAGGGAGTTATTAAATTCAAAACCTGAATGCAGCCAGCATTAAGCGTCAGGTACATGCAACTTCCTGAAGCAGTAATGGATCAATTTTATAACATGAATGTGAGATTTTAGAAGCAGACTGACAGAAGTCCAGGCATTGTCCTAGTCACTCACTTGCCTCAGAAGTGCTGCAAATGGCTAAATCACTTGGACTGTGAAATGTGACTGAGCATAAAGAAGGGAGTTACTGAAAGGTCTAGAATAGCATATCTGTCTAGAATATTACGGTGGCTGACATGGGACTGAGGAAAAACATGCAGTAATGCATTAATAAATACAATGGTCATGAGTCATGAACACTACCTGGTTCCCTGCCTCATTTCTTTATTTATTTACCACTTTTGTACTCATGTAAAATTCTAGCCTTTTATCTATTTCCTCTGTTGGAACCACTTTTCCATCCACCTGCCCTAGGCTATTTGTGCTTTACTGTCAGGTTGTCTATTGTGCACATTTATTTTAGCTGTAAACCTTCACTTCCGCTTAACTGACTGGATATCATAAGCTTATACCATATTTCATTGCATGTACTTTTCCTGCACGGTCAGTTTAACATACATGATGTTATAAAAATGCAAAGGCAAAGTACTCTGTACATGAGCGCTCTGCTTACTTATTACCGTACTTTACTCCTTGAATGTTTATACAGTTTATTCTTCGTATCTTGCCTTTCTTTTTATATTTAGGATTTTTTGTTCAAAATAAACCAATTTCTAGCTATTTACAGTATTTACAGTGAAAAACACACACACTGAAATGATAGGCTAGATACTTGCTTAACTATTTAACAAAATTAACTGTATTTACAGAAATCTATCCAGTGTTCAGTGAGGATATAATAGAAAAAGAATTAAGACTAGCACCACTAACCCCACTAACCCCACTAACACCACGTTCTTCAAAAATAGAACTTTGGTCACCATGTTTTCTCAAAGTATCCAAGACTGTTCTTTCTCAGGGACTTTTAACTGATCTGTAGTGTCTATCTCTGAACAAAATAAAATAAATATATTAAACCTAGTAAAATGATATTCATCCAGGTACGCTGCCTTGTGTATCATATACAATATAATTTATTTATTCTCTGACAGTCTAATACCCATTTAATTCTATATAGCATGGTAGAGAATCCAGTGCATACCCATCTGTCAGTGATTCAATGCAGAGAAGTCAATCTGGACTGGATGCCAGTCTATCACTGGATACACATACATTCAAACCACACATACATCTACATGCAGGCAAATATAAGGAGTGCCAATTCAACTATGGATTATTTCTTGGATCTGGGAGGAAACTGAAGCTTATGGCAAACCTACAGGAACACATGGAGGACATTGAGATTTTCTACAGAAGAAAGATTCCCATCTAAACCACTGTGACATAGTAATTGTAAATCCTTTACCACTGTATCGCCCACTTATACATTTTATGAAATATTTAACTTAGAGAGACTGAAGTAATCTCAGTTTGCATTCAGATGAAGGGAAATATGTTGCAAGATAAACATATGTATTATATATATATATATATATATATATATATATATATATATATATATATATATATATAGTTCCCCTTCAGAAGATCGAACGGCTGAAATCTTGAAATGCATATGGTCAAAACCATATACTCGAAATTTCAGAAGTTTGACCTTCTGAATGGGAATCAGCATACAGCGCAGAATGGGAGATTTCCCTTTCTGTGCTGTAGTGTGATCTCGGAGTTGGAATAAATAAGTAGGGGTGTATGGGGGGTGCAGGAGGGCTTGCCCCCCCTGCAGAAACATTGTTTTTTGTTTTGCTGTTTGTTTTTATTTCCCATTCAGAAGGTCGAGCTTCTGAAATTCGAGCATATGGCTTTGGCCATATGCATTTTGAGATTTCAGCAGTTTGACCTTCGGAAGGGGAACCATATATATATATATATATATATATATATATATATATATATATATATATATATAATACATATGTTTATCTTGCAACATATTTCCCTTCTTCTGAATGCAAACTGAGATTACTTCAGTCTCTCTAAGTTAAAATATTTCATAAAATGTATAAGTGGGCAATACAGTGGTACAGGATTTACAATTACTATGTCACAGTGGTTTAGATGGGAATCTTTTTTATGTAGAAAGTCTCAATGCCCTCCATGTGTTTCTGTAGGTTTGCCATAAGCTTCAGTTTCCTCCCAGATCCAAGAAATAATAATTGCTTTCTGGGAAAGTCCATTGGGCTGGGAGAACCCATTTTCAGTGGAGGCCGGGGAGAAAAGCTCCACAGTTCAAGAAATTAACAGTTTGAATTATAAAAAATTTAAATTACAGAGAATAAGTATATACAAAATGTAAAGTAAAAACCCATGAGAGAAATATGCAATAGTATAATCTGAACAACCAGAATAAAGTAAGGATCTACATAGTATAGCGTCTCTATAACTATATGCTTATAAATGGTCTATATTAGAACATCGAAGTTTCAGAACTTCGAATGTTCTAATATCGACCCCTAATAAGTGAAAGCTGAAAATAGCGAAGTTTCAGAAAACTGAATTCTTTCCTACGGAAAGAATTTGGTTGTCCGTTCCTGTCGCTTCGCTATTTTCAGCTCTGTGGTGGAAAGTTACAGGTCGGGTTCAGTTAAGTGTGCGATTGTGTGGACATGAGGGTTAGGATGGGTTAAATGAGTTAGGGTTAGGGCATAGGTCAGGTAAGTGTGCGAATGTGTGGATGTGAGGGTTAGTGTGGGGTAGGTGAGTAAGGGTTAGGGCATGGGTGAGGTGTGTGTGCGATAGTGACGGACCTTAGGGTTAGGGTTTGGTTAAGGTAAGTGGGTAGATAGTTGTGTATGTACAGTTTAGTGTAGGTTTAGATGTAATATTTTAGGTGTATGTGTGTGGATTGCTGTTTGTTTGGTGTGTTTGTGTGTATTTGTTTTGAAACAGCAAATTTTTTCCCTAGGAAAAAAATTTGCTGTTCTGAATTTTCGATGTTATCAGTTTTCGGTTACTAGGGGTTGATATTAGAACATTCGAAGTTCTGAAACTTCGATGTTCTAATATAGACCCACTTATAAAACATAAGGACATAAAAAAGCAGTGTGACCAGTTTTATCACATTAGCATACACATAAACATGAAAGCATGATAGAGCAGTATGTGCAAATTTGTAATACATGGAATGTGATGATTGCACCTGAAAAAAAGAAAAAAAATTATTTTGTTATCAAGAGTGTTGCTTAGATATAAGAAACTTGCAATCCACCTTGCCATTAATAAGGATTGCATCACCACATAGGCAGCACCACGGATCTGTGTCAGAAACTTATAGGTAACTTTGAATGCTGTTTAAGATACTTTGCATTATGACACAAGCAACAAAGGTGTGGCAGAGTAAAACATGTCACAGCTTTCAAAGCTGTTGCATGATAACAGGTGAACCGTGCTTCTCTCCCCTGTTTGTGTGACAGTGAAAAGTGTCACACTGCTTTTAAAGCTGTCAGTCTCTATGGGCTCCTGTCCTTTTTTTTAAGTAATAATATATTAGAGCAGCTATAACCCCACAAGTATTACAAAAATGACAAGAATGTCTGTGATCAGAACCATTTATTAATATATTCTTGAAATGTATTCAGGAAATTTACATCTCAAGTTTTGCCATAAAACTGTATTTCTTGAATCCATTTACTGAACGTATTAACCATTTGGTTATGATTTATGACACAGTTGTGATCTATGTTATTGTAATAAGATGCACATTTTGGCAGTGTATCACATAATGCCACAAATAATGCAAAATGTTCAGTTAATTAACCTTGGTATAGGAAGGCAAGAATTAATCTTCTGACAATTGGGATGACCAGTCAATCATAAGACAGCTAAAGTACAGAGATATAGGGAGTAACCAGAGAGCTATTGTTCCAGAAAGGTAATAAGCAAAGTCTAGAAAACACTTCTAGAAGATTGAAGGAGGTGTGTCAGACAATATGCACACAAGAAAGAACTTGGAAAGCACAGGAATGTGGTAAGCACATCAGACTTCAGTTAACTGTAAACAATCAGAGGTTTGGTTGATAGGCTGATGCATTCTAGAACATGAAACACCATGCATTTTTCCTAGTGCATTTAATCAACTCAGTAAAGTGGAAGTAAATGTGTTAATATTGCTCAATATTTTTAGCTGACAAAGGAGATTCACTACTTCTACTTATTTCAGTCACAAGGTTCCTATCTGATGTAAGGTGCCAGGGTGGTGCATACCACTCTGTGAAGTGATGAGCTGTAGGAGATAGAGTGAAGTGTTAACAGCCTGACAATATTATTTATTATACCATGACCCCCCCCATTAATATTCCAAAACGTGCATGCTGATTGGTCAGCGTGCACGTTGTAAATCGACTTATACTAATGGAAAAAGGTCCGGTCGCCCGGACTTTTTCCATTAGTTAAGTCTTTTTTAAAACAATGTCTCGCTATGTTAAAGGAGTTTAACATAGCGACACAGGTTTTAAAAAAGCAACAGAGATCTCCGTTGCTTATTTTAAAGCTGTCTCACTATGTTAAACTCCTTTAACATAGTGACACAGTGTGTAAAAAGCAACGGAGATCTTGCTTTCTCCATTGCTTTTTTTTTTTAAACCTGTCTCGCTATGTTAAATGGGTTTAACATAGCGAGGCAGTTTTAAAATAAGCAACGGAGATCTCCGTTGCTTATTTTAAAGCTGTCTCGCTATGTTAAACCCATTTAACATAGCAAAACAGTTTGTAAAAAGCAACAGAGATCTTGCTTTCTCCTTTGCTTTTTTCAAAACTGTTTCACTATGTTAAATGGGTTTAACATAGCGAAACAGCTTTAAAATAAGCAACAGAGATTCTCTGTTGCTTTTCTTAAAGCTGTCTTGCTATGTTAAACCCATTTAACATAGCGAAACAGTAAAAATCAACGGAGATCTTGCTTTCTCCGTTGCTTTTGCCCACAGCTCTGATGTACTGCGTAGGTATGCACAGTACATCAGAACTTCCGCGGAATACCAGACAGCTGCAGAAGGGTAGCAAGGAGGCATTATACAATGCCATTATTTAAGAAAAGTAATTATTTTTTTTCTTAAATAATGTCATTGTATAATAGCAATAACCCACTTCTGGGTGTGGGTAATGCTAGATTTACCCACGGTTGGCTTTGTTTGGTCCCGAGGGTGAAACCACACCGACAGTGGGTAAATCCAGCATTACCCACACCCAGGTGTGGGTTATTGCTATAGTAAGCATGGCTTCATGTTATGCTTGATTGTTGACTACTTTAACGGATCAGAATAGCAGCGTGGCATGTTCTGGATGCCAAGCTGAGTATAGATTTGTCTGATTTATGATAAATTTGTATTAACTTTATCAATAGAAGTTGTAAGGATATAAGTCAGGATTTAATATTAAGGATAAGATAGTGTCTGGCCATACAGAGGCTTCCTGGCATTTGACTGCATTTCTTCACCAACACGTTTATGTGCTCCTCTAAGGAGAGTGACTCATCCAGGACAGCTCCAGTCTGAATATATCTAAGTACGGAATATTGTCACCACTTCTTGTTTTAATTGTAAGAATTGGAAAGTAAGTGTTTTCATAGTAATTGCTACTAAAGGGTGAAGATTTGCTTGCTTTAAAACCAAGGTACCAGTCACAAAGTAATGTTTTCATGAGTGAAAAATGAATCTTTGGTTGTTTTTTATTCATTGATGAGTACTGAGTGATCACACAGGACTCTGTGTGATAAACACTAAGAGGTTACCACAGTTCTCAGGCAAAGAATTCACATATACTTTGAAGAACAGTGATCTTAGACTTGACCTATGAGAGAGTCCTTCATCAGCCTGTAACTCAGTGGACTGTTCTCAAGCCCCTAACTTGGTATTTCCTAAACTTCAGGTAATTGTTAAGCCAGCTTCTATTACAGATAATTAGTATATAAGGACCATATGGGTTGTCGGGCTGAATGTCCCAGATCTCAGAACACACTGAACATCGCTCGGTCGTTGTTGAGTATGTCTCTTATGAGGTTACTAACTATAAGTAGAGTTGTATGAATAGGGACAAGACTTTATAAAAGACACATTGTGCCTTTTGATGATGCTATCTTAGCTATTGCATTGGCTTTGTGTTATTAGGTTCAACTGACATGCTCTCTTTATGGAGTGATGTCAGGGACAGGGGTATGATCTTTTGATCTGCATCACTGTCCTGAATATTAATATTAATTTTATTATTTTATTTATTTATTTTACATTTGTTGACCGGGAGTACCTGACTGAGCTAAAGCCCTTTTTCAGCAGAAGCCCAGGGAGAAAAGCTCCAAATAGTACAAACAATTTTACAATTCCAGGGTAGTTTAAGAACACATACAGTGGTACATAATGCTTAAAAGACAAATGTCAAAAGAAAAAAATGATAACAGTACTGTGATAACTATTACAAATATAGTTGCACAAGACGTTACATGAAAAGCATTGGTAGTTTGATATTTAGACTAATTGTTAAGTGATGCATGAACTGCACCAGGATCATAAAAGGAGTTTGCAGTTAAGGAATGGGAAAGAGAGTGAAGGTTTGGCTAGAGGACAAAGGAAGGAATAGTTTAAAAAGGCTAGAGAATGATTATGAGAGGGAAAAGTAAGGAGAGATGGGAAGGATGATTAGTTTGTTAGAACAGATATATTCAGGGAGGCTGAGAGCAGTTGCAGGTCCAATGCCTTTTAAAGTACTCTTCTGTGGCAGATTTAAATTGCTTAGGATATGTAAGAGATCTCATTTCAAGTGGGAGTTTGTTCCATGCTATAGAGGGGTGGTATCGGTATATGTTACAACCAGTTTTAGACTTAAGTTTATAGATATATAATAGATCTTGGGTTGAGCTCCTGAGATGCCTTGTAGGGGAATAGTGGGAGATGAGGGAACATAGAGCTGGATAGTAGGCTGGCTGAAATAGAATGGAGTTTATGATTTGGAGATGGGAGAGGAGCAACTGGTGAGGGAGTTCAAGCCAGTTTAGGTATTTTAAGGAGAGACAGTGGTGGGATTTATAGGTTTGTTGAGCTGCAAATCTAGCTATCTTGTGATAGGTTGACTCAAGCTTAGTAAGTAAGGTGGACTTGAGATTTGTGAGTATTTGGGAGCAGTATTTTAAGCATGGTACTAGATAGGCATGTGTGATGGTGAACCTGGCTTCAGCGGTGAGAAATTTTTTATTTCTATACAGAAGTCCTATTTTCTGATGGGTTTTTCTGATACAATTATTTATGTGAAGGTCGAATTATAGCTGATCATCAATTGGAACGCTGAAGAGTTTTGCGCTTTATTCAACTTAAATATGGGTATTGCTTAGGGACATTATGGAGAAAGAAGATTTGATGTGATTGACCATTTTGGGGAGAAAGAGTAACCGTTTTGTTTTTTTAGGGTTGAGGATGAGCTGATTATTGGAGAGCCAAGTCTCAGCTGAGTTGAAGAATGACTGGGTAGCTGTTAGAAGTTCAGAGGGAGAGTTGGCAATGGTGATGATTGTAGAGTCACTGGTGTACTGGACTATGGAAGAATGTGGACAAGAAGAATAGAGTAGGTTGGTAAAGATATTAAAAAGTAGTGGTCCAAGAATGGATCCTTGGGGGACACCCATTCTTACTGGGAGGGGAGTAGATAGTGCAGAGTGCCATCTCACTGATTGCAGTCTGTCAGTGAGATAGCTGGAGAACCATGCAACTGTATCTGGGGAGAAGTTGAAGTCAGATGGTTTGTTCAGCAGCAGAGAGTGAGAAACAGTGTCAAAAGCCTTTGAGAGGTCAATAAATACACAGGAGATAAGCTTGTGATCATCTTTGGCTAAAGAAATAGTGTTGAGAAAGGATAGTACAGCTGTGGTGGTACTATGTTTGGGTCAGAACCCATGCTGTGGAGGAGTGAGCAGCTTTTCCTGTATGAGATATTGGATAACTTGTTTATGTATACATTTCTCTAAGACTTTTGATAGGGGGAGAGGATAGCAATAGAACTGAAATTGGAGATTTCTGAGGAGTTACCTCCTTTATGAATAGGTAGAGTGTAGAATTTTTTCCAGATTGATGGAACTTTAGATTCAGAGATTTAGTGATTGATTATGATAGATACAGGTAGACCAAGAGAGTGTGCAGCTATCTGGAGAAAATATGAAGGAATATTGTCATCAGATACAGAGCATAGTTTTAACTTGGAGAGCAGAGATTTGAAGTAGGCAGTGGGAACATATTTAAGGGAGAAAGTGTTTTGCAGAGTTAGTAGTTGGAGAGGTTCAGGGCAGTTAGGAGCATTGGTGTAGGAGGAGTTGGAGTTGGGGTTAAATAGGTTGGGTATTGATTCTATAAAATAGATATTGAAGATGTTAGCTGTCTCTTTAGGTGATTTGTCTGGGCATGGATTGGGAAAAGTAGGGTTGCGAGGGTGTAGTATATGGTTTTAGGATCAGATTTTAGAGTTGCTGGGGGGTTGATGTAAAAATCTTTTTTGTCTTTATTGATGAGTTTTTTGCCTGGTTTCTAAGTTCTTTATACCTTTGCAGGTCAGCAGGGAGTTTAGATTGTATCCACATGTTTTCCAAGCCCTATCTCTGGCTTTCATGAGGGTGTGAGTAGTTTTAGATAGCCAGGGGGAAATATTTGCTTTTATCTGTACTTTCCGGAGTAAGTCTAGTAAGTTTAAGATGTGAGAAGGCAGACTGCCTGATATGACTGATATTACTATTACTAATACTACTACTACTAATAATAATAGTAATAATAATAATAATATGGATGAGGTTGATTGGTCTTAAGAGAGTATGGATACTAACACAGCTTCTTTGGGCTGTGATCCATGCCAGACTAACACAAAAGGTTCCATACTATACCACTGGGGAGCAAAGCTACTATGCCCCCCACCACATGATTTGGGGGGGCTCTGCCCCCCACACACCCCCTAACTATACTAACTCCAAGATCACTCCAAATTGGAGAAAAGAGCATAATCCACATAATGCCAAGGGAAGTGTTTCCCTGGGTTAAATCGGCCGTTCGAGACTTAGGTTTCGATATTACAAGATCGATCTTTAGTTACTCGATTAACTAAAGTTTTGATCTTGTAATATAGACCTGAAATGAGCAGTTCCTCTCTCCTAAAAGAGAATACTAATAGTTAATAATTCACCAGTTTTGTGCAATTAACATAATTATATATTATCTAACCACCATCAATACCCTTTTGAAATTTAATAATGCAGTTCTTAACTCAAAGAAATGAAGCAATGCAGTTTAAAATGTCTATACAAGCAAGTATGCACCTGCAGAAAGAAATGTAAAATAAAAACAATTTGAACAGATAGCATTAGAAAAAAACAAAATTACTGACTGAAAATTATAGTAGTCTAGCCTCCTCTGAGTTTAGGCAGTTTGTCTTCTCAACTATATTTCACAAAAAACTTAGAGGAACACACACACACACACACACACGCACACACGCACACACGCACACACACACACACACACACACACACACACACACACACACACACACACACACACACTCACACTCCAACTGAGTGACCAAACTTAGCAGCTGCACTTTTTTAAAACGAAAGAGACACATTTATTCTAAGAGTTGTCCTGGATTGAAGCATCACTTGAAAAGGTTCAGTTAGCAGTGACTTAGATAAAAACCTTTTTTTTCTGAATTAGGCAAACAAGTCCTAAACCTACTTAAAGCACTGGCTTAGAATAGTAAATCTAAATAACTCCCTCAAGGCAAACCAGAAAGATCCAATCCCATGTAAGGCAAAAAAAGGTTTGGCAGAAAGAAGGCTCTTCAGATATGTATACTTTATTTATTTATTTTATATTTATTTTGCATTTGTTTACCAGGTAATCCGACTGCACAAAAAGTCCATTTTCAGTGGAGGCCTGGAGAGAAAATCTCTATACAAACAACAGACAAGCAAAAAACATAGGACATATAAAAGAAGAAAAACATTTCCATATTGAAATGTGTGGAGAGAACGCCTTTAAATACAAATCAATTAGAAGCAGATAATGTGTAATATATATTGCATTTCTAGATCCAAGAAAAACAGTAACAGAAGTTTAAGTATCATAGTTGTAAAAATATAATCACAAGACAAAGTTTGTGACAAAAACAATTAAGGAACAAGCAGGTTTACTTTATAAGGATCTGTTGTATTTCTAGTTTTGCACTTCCTAGTTTTGCTGCATCTTTACTGTAAACACAGTTATAGGTTTTATACATTTTTTTATAGTTTATATATTTTTCCACCTTTTCCTTAGGAAACAACTGCAGATTTTATACAGCTTTTTACGTTTTGCATTTTGTTGCATTTTCAACAAATAAAATAATTGCAGGTTTTAGACATTTTTTTTTATAGTTATAAGGCACTTCACTTTGGTTATAAATAACAACCATTGTCTGTGGTCATGGATAGACCCAGCAGGTTTCCAAACAGATGGTAGATGGGATACTAATGCTCAATATAATGAACTCTTTAGTTTTGCATTTTTTATTTTCAGTATGGTTCAGTGGGTCGCTAGTTGGCTGAGTCCACACAGCTGTATTGAGAACTGGATCTATGTTTTTATCACACTTACACCACCTACAGAAATTATTCCTGATTTTGCCATTATTCATAAGCAAGGTTGGGACACATATTTTTTTTTCATGATTCCTTCTGAGTCCATCTGCCTAATAATGCTTATTCATTCAGTAGACTTTGAATTCTCAGAAATGAGTGCATTCTCAGGAAAGACATCTAGACAGTGCCAGTAGTACTAGGAGCAACAACAACAATAAAAATTAGAATTGTACTTAAATATGATACTAATACATGTAACCCCAAATCATTTGCAGAAGGAGACAATTTTGGGTACATTGCAAGTACTGAGAAGAGCACTTTTGGCTAACATTAAAAAATGAAACAGTACTAATTTCATGAGCTCTGATTTTTACCGGACTTAAGAATGGGATACACTCCCATCAAGGTATATATAAAAAAAATCTAAGCATTTGGTGAATTTAAACGTCAACAGTGTGATGAAATCAGCAAGAAATGTTGAGTACTGATTTCATCCTCAAGGCTTGGTGAGTACCTTCATATAGTGCACCCTGTTTATACAAAATATCAACAAGATGATACTGGTATATGGACTGTATTTTATATATAACGGAGAGAGTCAGGTTAGCAAAAACAAAAAAAAAAAAGAAAACTGAGTGCATGGGTCCCAGGGTAAAAATGTATCCAATTCCTGGCAAATGCACTGGTGATATGATGCTCAGACTCTGGAAACACCCCTATGCAGGGTTAGGCCATGCTGTCAGTGGCCTCTCCATCACAGAAGGAAACATCAGATAATAAAAAAATATAGTTCAAGCAACAGACAAGGGCGCAATAAAGTGAACTGTGAGGGTCACTAAGAGTTTTTGTATTGTTTGCTTTATGCAACAAATTCAGAATTTCCACAACACTGATATATAGCGTTGGCAAGAAAGAAATTAGAGAAAAGAAAAATAATTGTATCAGAAGAACTGTTAAAAGCTACAGATACAAACTTTAGGCCTTTAATAGAGCAGATCAGATGAGAACAATGCAATTAGATTATGTGACTGAGAAAATACTACAAGAAAAAAGAAAAAAACAGGTATAAACATCTTTGTATAATGATTTAGTGCTCAAAAAAAATATTATATGCACATCCTGAATGGACACCAATCTGGCTAACAACAGAAACAAAAACATACTTTTAATTGTGTTGAAATACTAAGTCATCCTAAGAACTCTAGATCAATAAATTGCTTTCCAACAATATATAAACTTTATAGTGGAATTGATGCACATAGTTTATAGTCACATAAAAATCAATTAATTATGGCAATAGAACAGATTGGTGATAGAAGGAAATCATATTAAATAAAATATCATTGTTTATTAAACAAAGTCATTAAAACTATTAAAAATGTTTAGAACCTATGCATGGCATGGATAGCTTACAAAAAAGCATTTTATAACATTCTGCCATCATGGATTATAGAATGCTTAGATGTATAAAATACATCAACCACTGATATGTTACATTGCAGTCACTATGAAACCATGGCAAATCGCTTTACAAATTATTATCAAAGGGATAAAGGTCTAAAAGGGAATATTTCAGGGTGATTCTTTGTCACCTCTGCTGTTTTGCCTTTCCCTTAACCTACTGAACTGTTTACTTAATAGACTAGGCTATAGTCACAGCTTAACTTACAGAAAGGTAAGGTATGAGGTGTAAAGATGATAGCATCTTGCAGTGTCCCAGCTGTAGGAGACTGGAAGGTTTAAAACATATTATAGGTTCATAGGTTGGTACTAGGCTATCGGCCCTAGGGCCTATACAAGCCTAGCCATAACAATTCCCTGGATATTTCTTCCCACAATATTTACTTCTCTGGACCCCTGCCTAGCAGAGTGACTGACATGATCCCCGGGGTGAATTTCCTATCTCCCATCCAATCATCAAGGTTCCTTTTGAAGAGGGCCAAGGAGGCGCTCTGCTTGACATGTATGGACAATCTTTTCCAGAGTATGGGGAGTCTCTGGGTCAGGAACCTATCCCTCCAGCATGTTTTGTTCATTGTGATGACAAGGTTTGTTATTAACAACCCTTGCAGGTCTTGAACCCTGGACCATGCACACCATAGTCACTGGCCTTTCTACCAAGTCATCTGAGTTATATAGGGGGAGAAACTAGATGATTCATTGGAGTGTATCTGCAGTAGTCATAGAACTTTAATAATTATTAAGGATTTTGTTCTCATCTGTATTGATGAAACATGAAGTACTGAACATCGAAATAGATTTATAAGACCAGTAAAGATAAGTTCTGACATTACAACAAACTATGATACATTAAAACACAAGAGTGGTAAGGATAACATGAATCTGAATGTATCTTATAAAAATCAAATGGAAGATAGTACTATTATCAGCTGTGATTCATTTCTTTCTGACATTACCACATCTGACTGTAGCATAGTGTCCACATCAATTCCTAAAAAATGTGAAAGAATAAGAGAAAACATTTAGTTAAGAATAAGAGGAATGACATAGGTATTAAAGATAAATCGAAAAGTGAAAAAAGAGAGTTGAAGTGACACAAGATGAAAGCAGATTAGATTTAATACATGATGCTAATATAATAGAAGTAATGAATAATGTGCTTATAGAAAGTTCTGTTAATATTGAGAATAAGCTAAAAAAAAAATAAAAAGAACAACTGGGGGAATTCCACCTATATCTAAACTGGTTACTAATGGCAAACTGTCACATCTTATGGATTCAGTGAGAGAGTGTTTATATGGTGAACAAAGTATATGTAGCAGGGATCCAAGTACAAGTATTAATAGCATAGAAGGCAATGATATTTTAGTCATGGGTGATTCTATGTTGAAGCACACTGTCACTGTTACAGTTTCTTCATTGCCTGGTTTGAAATTATGGCATGTTGATGCATTATTCACTAGCTTTCTTAAAGGTAGTACTAAACATATATTGATTCTTATTTATATTGACACAAATGATTTGATGTTTACACCACTGAATCATAAGAAGGAAAATTTAGTTAAGATTTTCAAACTATTAGAAAAAGATTCTATAGAAATAATTTCCTCCCCAAGAGAGAATGATTAACTATTTACTAGGGGGAACATGTTTAACTGTGTACAAAATATCAAGTTAACTTAATAAAGACATGGAAAGAGTTTATCACTTTTGGGTGTTTTCAAGTGACTCATATCATCTGAGTGCATATGGATCCAGGTTTATAGTGAGGAAATTTTCAGATATGATCACACTGTTTTTAGGATAACAAATTATTACAGAAGTACCATTGCTAGACCTAGCAGCTCTATGAAAGGATTCTTTGCTAATGCCCAAAGTATAAGTAACAAATATGATGAGTTAAAATGGATCATTCATTCTGTGGGTTATCATTTAGTCATAGTTGTGGAAGCCTGAAATATACCAGGATTAATTTTTCTGGGTTATAATAAGTATGAATATTTGAGGAAGAATTCCAGTGGTGGTGGGATATTAATACTAGGTCATGAATCCATTCTAACTTAATATAACAAGACAACTTACTGGAAATTTCTTTGGTTGATTTACATATTGCAGTGGAAGCAGTTAAGATTATGTTTTGTTATAGAACACCAAAATGGATAATGATATGCATATTACTTTCTTAAAATATCTCAATAAAACTTTATGTAAGGGTAACATTATTTTGTTGTGTGATTTTGATTACCCAGATAAATTCCTTTTCTTAAATTTTTTGGAAGTGATTAATATTCACAATTTAAAGCAGATGGTTAGGAATATATGTCAGAATGCTTGACATGGTACTTGGTAATAATAATTGATTAATCTCCAAAGAGGAAATTGGTTTACAGCTGGGAAAGCCTGACCAAAACTGTATTGTTTTTAATGTACAATAGTGTAAGCTAACTGTTAAATTCAAGAAAAGATATAGAAGTGGGGATTATATGACTATTAAGGAAAGACTAACCGTGGTAAATTGGAATTTTATGAAGATGAGAGTTTGCTCTATGGTTATTACATATGAGAAAATATATTGAAAGAAGATGTTAAAATGATAAGTTGTAAAATGAAAACTCCTTTTGATGGAGAAAGGGTCTTTTTAAAAAATATAGAAGGAAAGGGAAATGATTTAATATTTATAAACAATATCCTACTAGTTTAAATAAATCCAAGCTTAACTGGATAAGTAAGGATTTTCATAGAAAAATACTCAAAGACAGAAGGAATTATGAAATGTTGTTAGTTACAGATATGTTAACTCTTTCAGAAAAGTTAAAAACACTGTCAGAGCAATTAGTGTTAATGGGAATACTATTTTAGATTCTGCAGACATAGCTAATGAATTTAATACATATCTGTTGAGATATAAGCAATAAGAATCTAAATACATCTGGAACACTGATATACCAAATTCAGTATGTACCATCTATATGTATGAAATTATAGATTTTTTTATGAAAATATCAACTGAAAAACTACTCAAGAACTGGTAGGCATAAAAAAATAAAACCAAAGAAACCAAGAATTACACCATGGGTCTATACAAATCTTTTTGTTGATTTGTGTGGATCCAGAGCATAATTCTCAGTTTATTTAAGAAATTATAAAATTCAGCTTCTATTAATTTGAAGGAGGAATTAGGTTCTTTATTGCCAGGTATCTTTAATTCATTATTGAAGAAATCTATTGTTCGTTATTCTTGGAAAACAGTTAATATTACACCTATACATAAAAAGGAAATTGTGATGAAGTCTCTAATTATAGTGCTGTCAGCCGTACTTTTATTATTGGCAACATTTTTAAAAGGCGTGTCTCTGACATTTTACAATCAGAGATAAATAATAAGCAATTGTATGACATCAGCTAACATGGGTTCACTTAAGGGAGATCTACCCTAACAAACCTTACTGAATTTTATGATTTAGTAATTACTACAAAGAGCTTAGGTTTGGGTTGGTTGGTTGCATACTCCAATCTGGCTTTTGATCTATTGCCATTTTCTATTATTTATAATACATTAGTTATGTACACTTGTAACTCTTACTTGATTAAATGGATTGCCAACTTGATGGTTGGAAAAAAACAGCCAGTAACATTTGATGGTTGTAAATCATGTTATTCCACTGTATTTTCTGGTGAACCCTATGGTTCTGTATTGGGACCATTACTATTTTTGTCATCAACTTTCCATAATAAAAAAAATCTGTTGGTATAACAGGTATGGTGGTGATTCAAAGCTTGATTTTACTGTATTAAATAATAATGATTATTACAATAGAAATACTTTTTATTAGCAGAAGTGTCTAATTGGGCAAAAAAATTATGGAATATAATTTAGTACTAATAAATATATTATGTGCTGTGGAAAACAAATACCACAATCCCCAATATACATACAGGGTTTAGACCTGTTGGGGGTGAATGTATATTTTCAGTATTTTGAAATTAGGTGATTTGTTCTCAGTGAAATGAAAGTCAGTCAAATGGGTTTTAGGTGATGAGAAGTAGGCCCATATATATATATATATATATATATATATATATATATATATATATATATATATATATGGATCACCTTCATTTCGTCGACAGTTCATTTCACTGACACTCAACTCATCAGGCACAATTCACTGGCACTTCATTTCACCGACACTTCATTTCACTGACACTCATTTAATCGAAAATGATATATGGCCTATTCCCCATTGTAGAGCAACCCTGGAGTTAGAATATATAGTAAGGGGGGTGTGGGGGGCACAGCCCCCCACAATGGGGGTATGGGGGGGTGAAGCCCACCACATACTGGGATTCTATAATGGTTTGTTGGTAATAGTTATTCATTGCACTTCTAAGAATGCATCTGTGTACTGTAAAACTTTTATGATATGTGGGGGGCTGTGCCCCCCACATCCCCCTTACTATATATTCTAACTCCAGGGTTGCTCTACAGTGGAAAATAGGCCATATATCATTTTCAACGAAATGAGTGTTGGTGAAATAAAGTGTCGGTGAAATGAAGTGTCAGTGAATTGGGCCTGCTGACTTGGTTGTCATTGAAATGAACTGTCAACGAAATGAAGGTGACCTATATATATATATATATATATATATATATGTATATATATATATATATATATATATATATATATATATATATATATATATATATATAGATATATATAGATATATATATATATATAGATATATATATATATATATATATATATATATATATATATATATATATATATATATATATATATATATATATATGTATGGGAACAGAGGTGTAGCCATCTGGCACCTGCAGCCATTTCCCAATCTGTCACCCTTCTAACTCTAGCTGAGGAACAAAAATGCCTTTTCTTTTAAACTGTATTAACTACTTGCTCCATTTGTCAGTGCTAAAGTGTTGTTATGAGGGTTAAAGAGCTCTTCACTTCTGCAGTCCTTGGCAGAACTTATTGGTAAACAAAACAAAACAGACAAAAAAACACATTTTACTTTAAACTCTAGAAACTGCTTGCTACATTTGTAGTAAGCAGATGCTATGGTCCACATGTGATAAAGTACTCTTCAATCCTGAAATTCTAAGACAAAGCTTACTAAAACAAACAAACAAACAAACAAATAAACACAAAGTCCTTTTTTCTTTTATGCAGCATATTGAGTGCTAAAGTGCTTCAAATACTGGCATCAATTTTTGAATACCAGCAGTGCGCAAAACAAAGATTGGGATCTGCAGATCGCTCTCCCTGAAATTTTTGCACCCGGTGTGGCTACCTCCTATGCCCCACTTTAGCTATGCTACTACTTGGAAATAGATGAAGGGTCAGCAGTAAAGGACAGTCTAATGAGAGCAAAGCTTAGTAGGAATAAAGGAAACAAGAAAGAACAATATAATAGTCAGAGGAAAAGGGACAAAAGTAACATTAATCATTGCAATAGCCACATCTAGTGATTATAGCCTCCTGCATTCTAAGAGACATGACATAATAAAAATACCAGGATATACAAGCAGAAATTAGAGCTGTATGGTATAAAGAGACAAAGATAGTTCCTGTAGTAGTAATACTAGGAGAAACACAGCTACTAGAAATTAATTTCAGTGGCATATTAAAGTGTGCCACACCACTGATACACGTAACTCCATATAAAGTGCAGAAGGAGTATTACTGAGATCAACACAGTTACTTCAAATGAATTTCAGTAATGTACTAAAGTGTGCCACACCACTAATACACGTAACTCCACATAAAGTGCAGAAGAAGCATTCTGGGTACATTGCTGATACTGAGAAGAGCTCACCCAGCAAACATCAAGATTGAGGCAATACTAATTTCAAAAAAATTTAAACATACCTTGACTAAGGAATGGGGTCCGTTCCTGAATCAAGGTGTTAGAAACTTTAAGAGTTTTTGGAGAAATTAAACAAAGTCAGAAACACGATGTTGTAGTGCCACAAAGGAGAGATGAATAGTCTTGGATGAACTCAGGAATAATGATTTTGTTTGATATTTTAGCTTATTATTAATATAGAAAATAAGTACGGTTCATAATATGTAGTATTAGCTAGGTTTGTCTTAGTGCATATTTTGGTCATATTGACCAAAAGGCATGCATTACTTACTAAGACATTGCTAGATGCTATCATAGTAAATAGAAAAATGAAATAGAAATTTTTGCACCAAGTGTAAATACTACGCATTAGGATCGTTGCTATTTTATATACCACTTTAACCTTTTGTCATTTTAAACCTATGTATATATATGATTGTAAAGTACTGGATGCAAGAGAAGGCATTCCAATGTTGTTCTGTGTCATAAGTGGTGTTTCTAGACTTTCACAGTGCTATAATTCAACAAAATTGAACTTATAATGTAGCACACATATGTTCATGTTTGATTTTCTGTAAGAAAAAAACTCAAATATGTTAAATGATTCAGAAAAAAATTTGGAAGGCCTCATGAACTGCCATTCTATTCTGTCTCTTGAAGGTTACTAGAGGTTACTAGAGGTGACCTTCACCAGGTATATAAGACGAATAGGTTCATAGGTTCATAGGTGTGTACTAGGTTAATGGCCCTGGAGCCTTTACAAGCCTAGCCCATAGGACTACCCTGCCATCGTGCCACCTGACCTTACTTCCCAGTGCCTCTGTCTGTCTGTAGAGCCACTGGAGTAATCCCAGGGGTGAATTTTCTATTTCCCATCCACTCATCAAGATTTCTCTTGAAGAGGCCAGTGAGGTGCTTTGCTTGTCATGTATGGGAAGTCTATTCCATAGCATGGGCAGTCTTTGGGTTATGATCCTGTCCCTCCAGCAAGTCCTTCTGATTGTGGTAATGAGGTTGAGGTCTGTAGAGCATGTGGTGTGGAGGGATTGGGATTTCTTTAGATGTAGCATTTCTAACAGAGTTGGGTCAGACATGTCTTTGTAAGTCAAGCAGAGACTGCCTCTAAGTAGGCGATATGAGACAGAGAATAGTTAGAGTTTTTTAAGTCTGTCCATACAGGACAAGTGTTTAAGGCCTAGAATCCTCTTTGTGAGGTACTTTTGCGGCCTCTCCAGTTGTTGCAGGTGTCTAGTGAGGTACATGCCAAATGGGGCATTGTACTCGATGATTGGCCTAATGAGGGAAGAGTAGAGGGAGACAATGACCTCTATCTTCCTGGATGCAAAACCCTTAACAATGAGATGTGCCACATAGACAGACTTTCTGACCACAGTAGCAATGTGGTGGTCAAAAGAGAGGTTGCTGTCAGCCTGTGGTCCTAGATCTCTTATAACACCTTTTGTGTTCAGTGGACTACCATCAATATAGTAATTCAAGGGAACCAGGTTTTTCCCAACGTGAATGACAACACATTTTTTGACACTGAGCTTAAAGCCATGGATCTCACACTAGTCGTTGGTCTCATTGAGGCCTTTCTGTAGGATGTTAACATCACTTGGGGAGTTAATAATAGCTCCCAATTTACAATCATCTGCGAACTTTGTCAGCCAGAGTCCCTTTGTGTTGGTCTGGACTTCAGAGAAGTAGATACCAAACAGGAGAGGACCCAGGACTGATCCCTGTGGGACTCCACTCGTGACTGGTCGGCAATCTGACTTGGAGTCAGCTACTTTCACACTGTTGCTTCTATCTGTGAGCCAGTTTGCAACCCACCTAGTGATATAGGGGTTGATGCCTAGCTTAGTGAGTTTTTCTATGATTCCTGAGAGGGGAATGGTATCAAAGGCCTTGGCCAGATCAAGGTAGGCTGTATGAACCACCTTGCCTTCATCCACAGCTCTTGTGACTGACTCAAAAAAGTCAACCAAGTTGAACAGGCATGATCTACCCTTCACATAACCAGACTGTGTAGGATCCAGAGTTTGAAGATTCCCTATATCCTTGTTTATTAGGTCCATGATGATGCATTCCATGGCTTTGCATATCAGACTCATCAGGCTAATGGGGTGATAGTTCCTGGGGTCTGTAGTTGCTCCTCCCTTGTGGAGAGGGATGACTGTAGCAGTGCACCAATCGGTAGGGACAAAGCCTGAGGTGAGGCTGTGATTGAACAGGGCACACAGGTGAGGTGCCAGTTCACTCTGTAGTTTATGTAGAACACAGCCAGGGATATTGTCAGGTCCCATAGAAGCTGTATTCTTGGCCTTGAACACTGCTGGTTAACCTGTGCAGCAGTAATACTGGGTGCTTGGCAATCTACTGGTATTGTGATTGGTCCTTTGGAGGGGGTGAGAGGGGTAAAGTTGGCACTGAATCTGTCGGCCAGTATATTGGCAATATCTCTTGGCTCAGTATAGGAGGTACCATTGTGCAGTAGCTCAGACAAATCTGGGTATTGCCGTGGAGATTCTTTACATAACTATAGAAAGCCTTGTGGTTGTCTTTACTATATGCTGTAATTCTGTTTTCATAGCTAACTTTAGAAGATTTCATGAGGGATCTCAACCTTTTGTTGAGGCTGATAAGGGAGTTTTTCCACTCTTGGGACTTTGCCTTGTTCTGCATAAGTTTCCTCCTTCTGTTGCAGAGTTTGTTTATGGCAGGTGACCACCAGATTGGCTTCCTTTTTTTGAGGCGAGCATTTTGGTTCTATTGGGTATGGCGAGATCCATGCAT